>NC_045444.1:6437578-6534275 GCF_002776525.5 Piliocolobus tephrosceles | reverse complement strand
TTTTTTTTTTTTTTTTTTTTTTTTTTTTTTTTTTTTTTTTTTGCGGGGCGGAGGGGGTCTGGTATTTGCTTGTCTCTTTTTCAATCTTTGATGTTACTTCCATGGCAATGAATTCATTCCTCCCTTGTTGGCTTTTTCTCTGGCTCTGTTTAAATTTGGAGTCTTCCTGTTCTAAAGATCCCACTTTGTATCTGACCTGAATATCTGATACTTTTGAAATTTCTTAGTTGTAAATATTTGTCTCACTTTTGTTCTGACAGTCCCCTTCTTAAAGAAACAGGTATAAAAAAGGATGCAAACTGCTGTCTTCTTTTACAGCTTTTAAGACTTACACTGGCTGGGTGTTCGCTGAGGTACATGCAAAGCTCATGGCCCTTCAGAAGAAGCAGCCCACCATCATCAACCTTTGGATACTAGTCAAGGGTTAATTTCTGCCATTACAAATGAGGACAGAAATTCCAATTTTCTGGTTAAATCTCTTGATTTTTTAAAATTAGCCTGAATGTTGGGTATTTAAAAAAGAAAGTAAAACAGCATATAGGCAAAATTGGACAATGGTTTTCCAAATCTTGCCCAGGGTCATCATTTCATAGCTTCTGTTTTACTGCTTGATTGGATGAATGACTCAGCCTGTCCCATCTTTGGAACTTCTGATGTCTGTAACTTTAATATGCTCGTAGTACACATCATGTCTTATTTTTGCTTCTACTTTGGAGCCAAAACTTGAGTGGAGGCAATTGCTTACATTTTTACCAACAATTACCTCTTCCTTATTGGTTTTATAACCTATTATTTCACAAGTTTCCAGTGTCCCCCTTTTTTCTGCAAAAAAATTTATCCTATTTATTTTTTGCCAGTGATAGGGAGTGGGCGATTTCTTACCCAGACACAGCCCAGCACTGAATAAGAGAAAGCACTGTTCTTGATAGTGCTCCTCATTTAGAAAGTGCCTGTGCTCCCTCACTTCATCCATGCCCTGGCATCCTGCCCCAGTGCTCCAGGCTCACATCCCTCTTATTACATTCTGTCTATGACTTCTGACCCAACCCCAATAATTGCCCTTAAATTTCACCTGGATTTGGTCTCTCTTGTTCAACCCTCAGCACTCTCTCAAAGTATTGTTTTAGTAATAGCAATAGATAGCAATAGTAGGACTTATTGATCATGTTTATATATCGGGCAGCACGCTTAGAGCTTTCATTTTTTCTCTAAACTTTGAGTTGGCTACTCTGACTTGCTCCATTTTACAGCTGAAAAAAATGATGGCATACAGAGGTTTAGCAGCTTGAATGAGACCTCACAGCCACAAGGTGACGAGCTGGAATTCCACAACCTTCAATCTAGAGCCCCAACTGTAAGTGCCACACACACAGTCTCCCCCTAGATTCTTCTACGCCTGGTTCCACTGAGTAGCCTTCTCAGTGAAAAATCCCAGGCTAGGGTGACCAAATTCTCCTGGTTTGCCTGAAACATTGCCATTGTTAAAACTAAATGTTCCATATCCTCACAGCTCTCTCTGCTCTCGGAAACCTGGCACAATTGCCACTTTGTCTCAGGCAAATTGAACAAACTGGCCCATGCTATTTGGTGAGCCTTTTGCAGCCCTGGAGGAGATGAAAAGCAGAAGTGGGACACAGTGATAGCAGCAGACGCCACCCATGTTTTCTTAATGGCATAAATCAGCTCCTCGTATTTTCTGTCTGACAGGGCAGCCCTATCTTCTCAAACTACCTTCGGGTTTTGCACCAGGGGTATATTCAGACCATTTTTCTTATTGTTTTGGTTGTCCTTATTGCTCCTGGTTTAAATCTGATCAATTGCCAGACCTATGGTTCCTTTCTCTAAATAGGTATTTTTCACAGACTGACAGACATCAGTTGCTGACACAGCCCAATAGGCTTAACATACATTTTATAATTTTTGTCTGAATGAATTTACTATATTTTTACATTAGATTCTTTGGCCAATGAGGTAAATTATGTACATTTTAGTATTCAAGCAAAGAGTTCAATGGAAATCCTCCCTTCACATCCCCCTTATACCCATGCCAGTGGGGCTTCCTGCCCTGAATGGGTTCCTAGAGGGTCCCACTGTGGTCCTCCTCGGTCATATCCTGTGTCACAAGGGCAGGGCCTTATGAGCCTGGGGGAGATGACTATAGGAAGTTGCCACCGCCTTCCAGAACACGATCTCCCCACACAACACCCAGTTCCCTGCCTCAACAGCTCTGATAGTCCTTCGAAGGTCTTCACTGTTCTCTTCCCTCATCTGCCTTCCTGAGGGGTGGCCAACAGGCAGCTGTTTGCAGTATGGGCAGAACTCTGAACTGTGGGATGTGGACGTGAAGGGATATCTACCTGTCAAGGGAGGGGAGTAGAGCATATTTGATTCACTAGTTTTTTAGCTTGATTTGTAACTCTTTAGATTCCTATGTGGTTCTCTGTTTGTACTCTTGCCTCAGGCTTACAAACACCCTAGAGGGGCTTGGCTAACTTATATGAGTTTATTGAGGATTACAGTAATTTAGCCCAAATTTAGCCGGTCTCCAAATATCTTACTAGCTACCTCCAGTAGAAGTAGCATGCTAATGAAAAGCTACTAGCATCCCGCTAATAGCAGCTAATAGAAAACAAGATATGTTACCATTTGCTCCTGTAGTTCATGTTAATGAAAACAATGCATTTTTGTATAATACTGGTATTAAGATATTCCCTTCATCATATGCAAAACAATTAATCTACTTTTAACACACTTAAGAGAAGTCTTTATATCTTATTTCACTCATATGAAACTTGAAGAAACATAAGATTAGCAAGTCCACAAATCACAATAATCTTAAATTTAAAACTAGAAGGAAAATGGCACTAAGTAATGTGATTTCATGTCTTATACACAGGCAGAGCCCAGGGCAAGCCCCAGAGTCTGTGTTTGTATCTCCAGACATCGATTCTCTCTCCTCAGAGGGAAAACCTGCTCCCCAGATAAACCTCTGGTCAAACAGTCACACAGACCTGGGCTCAAATCCTGTTTGTTTTCCTTGGTGGCTATTGAGGAATAGGGATTAAAGACTTCTTCAACTTCTCTGTATCCTGTTTTTATGTTTATGATATAGGAGATAATAGCCTTTCTCACAGGGTGTTTTGGGTGGTTAAACAAAATTTTTAAATGCCGTACATAATAATAACTCTTCATTTTATTTTTTTCTTATTTTCCCTTTGCATCTACTTGCTTCCTTTTTCTTTCTTTATTTTTTTTTTCAGTTTATTTTCCTCGATGTAGGCCTTCACTTTTAACCCTGCAACTGCCTTTCCAAAGGAAACAAAGGATCTATCATTATTCTGTCATAGGATCACCAAATAAATAGTTTTATTATATCTGGCAAGTTTTCAGTTCAGGTCTAAGTTATTAGAGAGATGTCCATTAGGCAATGCCAAGTAAAAGGAAAGAAGACAACAAGGGGTGGCCTCTGAGCATGGAGAACCTATTAGGAACTTATTAAGGGAAGAAATGTAGAATGCAGATTAATACCATTTATAATTTACAGAAATAAAATTCATCCAATTACTCAACAACTTTTTACAGAGTGTATTTTATGTGTCAGGCATAATGCTATAGATATAAATGAAAGTAAAGAAGAAAAATCTCGAGCCGGGCGCGGTGGCTCAAGCCTGTAATCCCAGCACTTTGGGAGGCCGAGACGGGCGGATCACGAGGTCAGGAGATCGAGACCATCCTGGTTAACACGGTGAAACCCCGTCTCTACTAAAAAATACAAAAAAAACTAGCCGGGCGAGGTGGCGGGCGCCTGTAGCCCCAGCTACTCGGGAGGCTGAGGCGGGAGAATGGCGTAAACCCGGGAGGCGGAGCTTGCAGTGAGCTGAGATCCGGCCACTGCACTCCAGCCTGGGCGACAGAGCCAGACTCCGTCTCAAAAAAAAAAAAAAAAAAAGAAGAAGAAAAGTCTCATTTTTTATGATGAGCTTAAATTCTATGGCTGGGCTAGAGATGATGAGAGAGACAATTTAAAAAATAAGTTTATTTAATTATGTATTATAAAGTAATATGTGTTTTTAAAGAAAGCTATGAATAAAAATAAATCAGTGCATGCAACTTTAAAACAGATATAAGAACTGTGTTTTAAATGATGTATGCTTTCTATTGCCTCAGTTTCTCCTTAAAGTACTTTTCTGGATGGAGTAAAACATTCAGAAAGTTTAAAGAGGGTATGCAGTAAAAAGTAAGGCTTTCTTCCTTTTTTGTCCTACTCTCTGAGATTCTAACTTACCTCTTACTTTAGTATCCTTTCAGAAATTTCTATGCCTATATGTGCTTTCATGTTTATATGTTCTCTTCTGTTTCTTAAACACAAAATCTGTTTACACTGCTTTGCACATTGATATTTTTTCTTTTAACAATTTATATTGGAGATGATTCTGTATCAGAACATATAGGATTGCCTCATTCTTTTTAATGAGTACATTACTCTTTCGTAGAGGTTTGTCAGGCACCAATACATAAAGTGAACCTAAGACCCAGGCCTGACCAATAGACTGGTAAAGATAAAAGAGTCATTTAGATTCAGACAGTTTTTTATTTGCACAAACAGCTAAGCAAAGAATTGCCATGCACTGTTGCTGTAGATACCAAGAAGGATGACATCTAAACAAAATGGGTTAGATGACCACAACATGGGCTGTGGGATTCCCATTGCAAATAACACAGTTTTGTTGGTTTTTGTTTGTTTGTTTGTTTGTTTTATTGACAGAGGAATTTCACTCTTGCTGTCCAGGCTGGAGTGTAGTGGTGTGATCTCAGGTCACTGCAACCTCCGACTCCCAGGTTCAAGAGATTTTCCTACCTCAACCTTCAGCTTCCCGAGTAGCTGAAATTATAGGCGTGTGCCACCTTGCCCAGTTAATTTTTGTGTCTTCAGTAGAGATGGGATTTCATCATGTTGTTGGCCAGGCTGGTCTCAAACTCCTGACCTCAGGTGATACACCTGCCTCCGCCTCCCAAAGTGCTGCGATTACAAGCATGAGCCACCACACCCAGCCAAGAATCCAATTCTTGATTGAGTTAAACAATTTTGTTTTTTTGTGTTATGCAGCTCTATTCCGAGAGGAGAGGACAGAGAAGCCCACCCTTTATCACAATCTGAGAGGTGATGAGAAACATGGTGGCCTCCCACAGGGGTGGGAGGGCAAGTGGTATGAGTTTTTGGAGCAGCCATTTGCTGGCCCTCACCTTCTTGCATTTCAAGGTATCCTGGCAAGACTCAGATCAGCTGCGGTGCAAGCCTGTGGCTGAGTGGACTCTGGGTACCTGCAAGGAGCACTGTGGCAAAGCTGTTGCCATGCAGGGCTGACCACAATTTTTAATCAAACCCCTTTTTGATAAATTTGTGGGTAATTTCAAATCTGGCATTATACCTAGCATATATTCCATTGCAAACATTTGCTAATAGTTATAGGACAAATTGCTGGAAACAGAATTATTGGGTTGAAGAGCATTTGTTTCCAGTATTGAATAACATCGCCCTTTATTTTATATATTATTAATTGTAGTGCCATCAACAGTGTATAAAATATTTCCATCTTCTTCCATGTCACCATGGTATATTATAACTGTTGGTCTTTACAATATGAGTTAAAAATATTTTAGTGTGGGTTAACATTTCTTTTTTCATTAGTGAGGTTGAGCATCTTTCCATACATATGAAAGTCATTTGTATTTTTATGTGTTCCTTTTCTTTACCTATTTTTTCATTGTTACCTGTTTTTTTTAAAAAAAATGTAGAAACTTTTAGCTTATTATTAAAAGTATGATTGTTTAGCTTTATTTATTTATTTGTTTGTTTTTCTTACTTCCGTAGGTTATTGGGGAACAGGTGGTGTTTGGTTACGTGAGTAAGTTCTTTGGTGGTGATTTGTGAGATTTTGGTGCACCCACCACCTGAGCAGTAAACACTGCACCCAATTTGTGGTCTTTTAACTCTCACTCCCTTCCCACCCCTTCCCCTTGAGTCCCCAAAGTCCACTGTGTCTTTCCCATGCCTTTGCATCCTCATAGCTTAGCAACCACATACAAGTAGGAACATAGAATGTTTGCTTTTTCTTTCCTGAGTTACTTCACTTAGAATAATAGTTTCCAATCTGATCCAGGTCACTGTGAATGACATTAATTCATTCCTTTTTATGGTTGAGTAGTGTTCCATCATATATATATGATATATATATATATAGATATGAGATATATGTATATATTATGGTTTCTTTATCCACTAATTGATTGACGGGCATTTGAGTTGGTTCCATGTTTTTGCAATTGCAAATTGTGCTGCTATAAACATGTGTGTGCAAATATCTTTTTTGTATAATAACTTCTTTCCTCTGGGTAGATACCTAGTAGCAGGATTGCTGGATCAAATGGTAGTTCTACTTTTAGTTCTTTAAGGAATCTTCACACTGTTTTCCATAGCAGTTGTACTGGTTTACATTGCCACCAGCAGTACAGGAGTGTCCCCTGCTCATCACATCTATGCCAACATCTACTATTTTTGACTTTTTCATTATGACCATTCTTGCAGGAGTAAGATGGTATCGCATTGTGGTTTTGATTTGCATTTTCCTGATCATTAGTGATGTTGAGCAGTTTTTCATATGTTCATTGGCCATTTTTATATCGTGTTTTGAGAACTGTCTATTCATGTCCTTAGTACACTTTTTGATGGATTGCTTATTTTTTTCTTGATAATTTGTTTGAGTTCATTGTAGATTCTGGATATTAGTCCTTTGTCAGATGTGACAAAAATTGTGAAGATTGTGAAGATTTTCTCCCACTCTGTGGGTTGTGTGTTTATTCTGCTGATTGTTCCTTTTGCTGTGCAAAAGCTCTTTAGTTTAATTAAGTCCCAGCTATTTATCTTTGTTTTTATTACATTTGCTTTTGGGTTCTTGCAAGCGAATGTCTAGAAGGGTTTTTCCAATGTTATCTTCTAGAATTTTTATAGTTTTCAGATGTGACAAAGATTGTATAGATTGTGAAGATTTTCTCCCACTTTGTGGGTTGTCTGTTTACTCTGCTGAATTCCTTTTGCTGTGCAAAAGCTATTTAGTTTAATTAAGTCCCAGCTATTTATCTTTGTTTTAATTACATTTACCTTTGGGTATTTAGTAATGAAATCTTTGACCAAGCCAATGTCTAGAAGGGTTTTTCTAATGCTATCTTCTAGAATTTTCATAATTTCAGGCCTTAGATTTAAGTCCTTGATTCATATTGAGTTGATTTTTGTAGACGGTGAGAGATGAGGATCTAGTTTCATTCTCCTACAGGCAGTTTGTCAATTATCCAGCACCATTTATTAAATAAAGTGCCATTTCTCCACTTTATGTTTTTGTTTGCTTTGTCAAAGATCAGCTAGCTGTAAGTATCACGGTTTATTTGTGGTTCTCTATTTTGTTCCTTTGGTCTATGTGCCTGTTTTTCTGCCAGTACCATGCTGTTCTGTTGACTATGGCCTTATAGTATAGTTTGAAATCAGGTAATGTGATGCCTCCAGATTTGTTCTTTTTGCTTAGTCTTGCTTTGGCTATGTGGGCTCTTTTTTAGTTCCATATGAATTTTAGAATTGGTTTTTCTAATTCTGTGAAGAATGATGGTGGTATTTTAATGACAATTGTGTTGAATTTGTATGTAACTTTGGCAGTATGGTCATTTTCACAATATGGATTCTACCCACTCATGAGCATGAGAAGTGTTTTCATTTTTGTATCATCTATCATTTCGTTCAGCAGTGTTTTGTAGTTTTTCTTGTAAAGGTCTTTCACCTCCTTGATTAGGTATATTCCTAAGTATTTTATTTATTTATTTATTGCAGCTATTGTTAAAGGGATTGAGCTCTTGACATGATTCTCAGCTTGGTCACTGTTGGTGTATAGAAGAGCTACATTGATTTTGTATCCAGAAATTTTGCTAAATTATTTTATCATTTCTAGGAGCTTCTAGATAAGTCTTTAGGGTTTTCTAGGTAAACAATCATAACATCAGCAAACAGCTACAATTTTGACTTCCTCTTTACTGATTTGGATACCCTTCATTTCTTTCTCCTGTCTTATTGCTCTGGCTAGGAATTCCAGCATTATGTTGAAGAGGAGTGGTGAGAGTGGGCATCCTTGTCTTGTTCCAATTCTCAGAGGGAATGCTTTCAACTTTTCCTCACTCAGTACTATGTTGCCTATGGGCTTGTCAGAGATGACTTTTATTATATTGAAGTATGTCCCTTGCATGTGAATTTTGCTGAGAGTTTTAATCATAAAAGGATGCTGGATTTTGCCAAATGCTTTTTCTGATCTTTTGAGATGATGATGTGGTGTATAATATTTATTGACTCGAGTATGTTAAACCATCCCTGCATCCCCGGTATGAAACCCATTTGATCATGGTGGATTATTGTTTTGATATGTTGTTGGAATTGGTTAGCTAGTGTTTAGTTAAGGATTTTTGCATCTGTGTTCATCAGGGATATTGGTCAGTAGTTTTCTTTTTGGTTAAGTCCTTTCCTGGTTTTGGTACTGGAGTGATATTGGCTTCATAGAATGACTTAGGGAGGGTTCTCTCTTTCTCTATCTTGTGGTTAGTGTCAATAGGATTGGTATCAATTCTTCTTTGTATGGTAGAATTCTGCTGTAAATTGGTCTGGTCTTGGACTTTTTTTTTTGGTAATTTTTTGATTACCATTTCAATCTTGCTGCTTGTTGTTGGTCTGTTCAGAGTATCTAATTCTTCCTGATGTAAGCTAGGAGGTTGTATCTTTCCAGGAATTTATCCATCTCCTCTAGGATTTTTAGTTTATGTGCATAAAGGTGTTTATAATAGTCTTTAATTATCTTTTGTATTTCTGTGGTGTCAGTTGTAATATCTCTTGTTTCAATTCTAATGGAGCTTATTTGGATTTTTTCTCTTCTTTTTTTGGTTAATTTTGCTAATAGTCTATAAATTTTATTTATCTTTTCAAAGAATCAGTTTTTGGTTTCATTTATCTTTTGTATTTTTTTAATTCCATTTCATTTACTTTTTCTCTGATCTTGATTATTTCCCTTATTCTGCTGAATTTCAGTTGAGTTTGTTCTTGTTTCTCTAGTTCCTTGAGGTGCGACCTTAGATTGTTTGCTTGTGCTCTTTCAGACTTTTTGATGTAGGCATTTAGGGCTGTGAACTTTCCTCTTAGCACTGCTTTCACTGTATCCCAGAGGTTTTGATAGGTTGTGTCACAAATGTCATTCATTCTGTTCAAGATACTTTTTAATTTCCATCTTGATTTCATTTTTGACCGAATGATCATTCAGAAGCAGGTTATTTAATTTCCATGTATTTGCATCATTTTGAAGGTTCCTTTTGGCATTGATTTTCAGATTTATTCCCCCATGGTCTGAGCAAGTGTTTGATATAATTTCAGTTTTCTTGAATTTATTGAGGTTCATTTTGTGGCCTATCATTTCCTCTATCTTGCAGAACATTCTATGCACTGTTAAATAGAATGTCTGTGGTTGTTGGGTGGAATGTTCTGTAAATAACTGTTAAGTTCACTTTTTCCAGGGTGTAGTTTAAATCCATTGTTTCTTTGTTGACTTTCTGTCTTGACTATCTTTCTAGTGCTGTCAGTGGAGTATTAAAGTCCCCCACTATTTAGTTGCTGTCTATACCTTAGGTCTAGTAGTAATTGTTTTACAAATTTGGGAGCTCCAGACTTAGGTGAATATATATTTAGGATTGTGATAATTCCCTGTTGGACAAGGCCTTTTATCATTATATAAGGACCCTCTTTGTCTCTTTAACTGCTGTTGCTTTAAAGTCTGTTTTGTCTGATATAAGAATAGCTACCCCTGCTCACTTTTGTTATCCATTTTCATGGGACGTCTTTTTCCATCCCTTTACTTTAAGTTTATGTGAGTCCTTATGTGTTAGATGTGTCTCTAGAAGGCAGCAGATAGTTGGTTGGTGGACTCTTATCCATTCTGCAATTCTTTATCTTTTAAGTGGAGCATTTAGGCCATTTATATTCAATGTTAGTATTGAGATGTGGGGTAACATTCTATTCATCATGCTGTTTGTTGCCTGTACACCCTGTTTTTCGTTTTTGTTTTTTTAACTGTATTTTTTGTTTTGCAGGTCCTGTGAGATTTATGCTTTAAAGAGGCTCTGTTTTGATGTGTTTCCAGGATCTGTTTCAAGATTTAGAGCTCCTTTGAGCAATTCTTATAGTGCTGGCTTGGTAGTGGCAAATTCTCTCAGCATTTGTTTGTCTGAAAAAGACTGTGTCTTTCCTTCATTTATAAAGCTTACTTTTGCTGGGTACAAAATTCTTGGCTGATAATTGTTTTGTTTGTGGAGGTTGAAGATAAGGCCCAATCCCTTTTAGCTTGTAGGATTTCTGCTGAGAAATCTGCTGTTAATCTGATAGGTTTTCCTTTATAGGTTACCTAGAGTTTTTGCCTCATGGCTCTTAAGATTCTTTCCTTCATCTTAACTTTAGATAACCTGAGGACAATGTGTCTAGGCAATAATTTTTTGGTGATGAATTTCCCAGGCATTCTTTGAACTTCCTGTACTTGGATGTCTAGTTCTCTAGCAAGGCCAGGGAAGTTTTTCTTGATTATTCTCCCAAACATTTAGACTTCTCTTCTTCCTTGGGAATGCCAATTATTCTTGGTTTGATTGTTTAACATAATCCCAGATTTCATGAAGGATTTATTCATATTTTCTTATTCTTTTCTCTTTGTCTTTGTTGGATTGGGTTTATTCCAAAACCTTGTCTCTGAGCTCCGAAGCTCTTTCTGCTACTTGTTTCATTCTATTGTTGAGAATTTTGAGAGCATTTTGCATTGATTCTGAAAGTTTTGATTGTTTTTTATTTGTGTTATTTATTTCACTGAATATTTCTCCCTTCACTTCTTGTATGATTTTTTTTTTTTTTTTTTTATTTCCTTACATCAGGCTTCAACTTTCTCTGGTGCCTCACTGATTAGCTTAATACCTAACTTTCTGAATTATTTTTTAGGTAAATCAGGAATTTCTTCTTGGTTTGGATCCATTGCCAGAAAGCTACTGTAATTTTGGGGGAGGTGTTAAAGAACCTAGTTTTGTCATATTACCAGAGTTGGTTTTTTGGTTTCTTCTCATTTGGGTAGTCTATGTAAGAGGGAATGTCTAGGACACAAGGCTGTTGTACAGTTCCTTATGTCCCACTGGGTGTCTCCTTGATGTAGTACTCTTCTTATTTTCCTAGGGGTGTGGCTTTCTGAGAGCCGAGCTGTAGTGATTGTTATCTCTCTTCTAGATCTGGCCACCCACCAAGTCTACCAGGCTCTGGGCTGGTACTGAGGGTTGTCTGCATAGAACTGTCTGTGGGTCTCTCATGGATATGGGCATCTGCTCCAGTGGAGGTTGCAAGGGGGTGAAATGGACTCTCTGAGGGTCTGTAGCTTTGTTTGATTAATGCACTATTTTTGTTCTCATTGGCCTCCTCCTGGGAGGTGGCATTTTCAAGAGAGCATCAGCTATGGTAACATGGGGAGGAACAGGTGGTGGCCGGGGCCCCAGAACTCCCAAGAGTATATGCCCTTTGTCTTCATTTACCAGGGTGGGTAGAGAATGACCGTTAGGTGGGGGAAGGGCTAGGCATGTCAGAACTCAGACTCTACTTGGGCAGGTCTTGCTGCAACTGCTGTGGAGGATGGGGGTGAGGTTCCCAGGTCAATGAAGTTATGTTCCTAGGAGGATTGTGGGTGCCTTTGCTGTGTCATGCAGGTTATCAGGGAAGTGGGCAAAGCTGGCAGTCACAGGCTTCACCCAGCTCCCACGCAACACAAAGGGCTGGTCTCACTCTCAATGTGCCCCACCCTCAACAGCACCAAGTGTGTTTCCAAGCAGTGGGAAAGCAGGGTTGTGAACTTCTCCCAGGCTACCCACCTCCCAGCTGCAAAAATAAGTAGGGCTTTCCTGCTTCCCCTACCTGTGGATTCTGGACACTGGATTCATGCCCTCCCTTGTGTTCTGGCCAGGAGGCTTCTCAGTGGGTTCAGATTGTTACGAAGTTCAGCTAGAGATTTCCTTCTCCCTATGGCCTTTTCTAGGTGCCTCTGGTAGCCCTCCTGAAGGTCCACTGCGAAGCAGGGCAGCAATTGACTCAGCAAGCCTACAGGGATTTTCCTGCTGCTTTATTTGGGCATTTTGCTCAGCTTTCTAAATTCAATGAGCTCCAAGTAAGGTCAGAATCTTCTCCCGTAATCTAGACCTTCGGGTTCCCCAGTGGGGGTTTGTGTTCAGGGGCAGATGATCCCCCTTTTGTGGGATGATCTCTCTTTCCCGCCACAGTTTGGGCAGTCACAGTATTTGGGGTGTCTCCTGGGTCCTGCAGGAGCAGTCTGCTTCCTCTGGAGGGTCTGTGGGTCCTCTGGGCTTTCCTAATGTATTCCTGCAGTCTTTCTGGAGCAAAAGTTCATGATGCGAGCCTCCACATGCTGTTCTGCCTGTCTGAGTGGGAAATGCAATTTAGCCCTGCCTCAAAAGTGTGATTTTTTTTTTTTTTTGAAGTACTTTTTAAAGTTCTTGGGAGGATGATTATACAGATTTTTTTTTTTTTTTTTGGTGAACAGTCACATGGTTTTCAAAAATTTTACATAGACAAATATTTTTTATGTTTTAGTTCCAAGTTGCTGGATTTTATGCCATTCCTAGAAGAATCTCCAGCACTCTTACATTTAAAAAATATGATCTCTATTTAAAAATTCTGTGAAACTTATTCTTAGAGATTAAACATCTATGTATTTTAAAATATTCAGTTCAATCTAATTTTTTGTTTGTGTTTTTGACTAAGAATTTTCATTGAAAATATATTTTGTACTTCGTAAAATGCCTTTTCAGTATCTATTAAGTGATAATATATAAATCAAATATGTATGTGTGCATATATACACATTATGTATTTGTGTGTACATATATACATTATGTGTGTGTGTGTGTGTGTGTATATATATATATATTTTTTAAAGAAACAGGGTTTTATTCTGCTACCCAGGCTGGAGTGCAATGGTGCTATCATAGCTCACTGCAGCCTCAAACTGGGTTCAAGCCATCCTCCCTCCTCAGTCTCCCAAGTAGCTGGGACTACAGAAAAACCACCGCGCCTGACTCCTAAATCATATATATTTTTCAAATATGTTTTCAACAGTTTAAGAGCTTACAAAATAGCTCTGTAAAACAAGATTACTGAACACTCTTGATAAGAAAAGACTTCTTGGATTACAAAAATGTTAGAAAAGAACTATTTTTTCTAAAGTCCTAAAAATATCTTTTTTCTCAAGCCCTTCTGCTCCAGGCTGGAAGTAAACTGAGCTGCTACAGTCTTTCTCTCGCAGCATTTGGAGAAGTCATATGGGTTAAGTGATGTAAACTGAGAAGACATTGAGAAGACATTCTAATGAGAAGTAAAGGATCACATTCTGCCTCTTTTTTTTTTTTTTTTTTTTTTGAGAGCAGATTCTGTGAACCCTTGTCTGTTTGCTTTCTGGGCAGGAAGGGAAACAGACCACTGCAGACATCTTAGTGCAGCAAAGTTCACGCTAGTTGCTTTATAGAAAGTCATTGTGTCATTTGATTGATATCCTTAAGGTACTATAAGATGAGGAATGAGGCCGGGTGCGGTGGCGCAAGCCTGTAATCCCAGCACTTTGGGAGGCTGAGACGGGCAGATCACGAGGTCAGGAGATCCAGACCATCCTGGCGAACACGGTGAAACCCCGTCTCTACTAAAAAAATACAAAAAACTAGCCGGGCGCGGTGGCGGACGCCTGTAGTCCCAGCTACTCGGGAGGCTGAGGCAGGAGAATGGCGTGAACCCGGGAGGCGGAGCTTGCAGCAAGCCGAGATCCGGGCACTGCACTCCAGCCTGGGCGACAGAGTGAGACTCCGTCTCAAAAAAAAAAAAAAAAAAAGATGAGGAATGAAAGCTACTACCTTTTCTTGCCATTATTACCACATCATGGTAAAGAGTGAAAAGGAACATAGGTTTGCATAATTGTATTTGCTTTGGTATAAAATTAGATAGGGTACAGAAGTATATATCAGAGTAGTACATGCTCCAAAAATTAGTCATTGGCACACAAAGACATGACTGTCATCTTCTAGCTGGTGATATCCAGGCGTCATTTGTGCACATATGGGTGCCTGGCAGAAAGCAAATCAATGTAGATTCTAATTGATATGCAACATTGTGATAAAATAGACCTTAGATTTATATATCCTGTTTAGCTCCATTCCTTCCAACAGGGGTGCGAATTTTGCTTCTGGATGACTGAAGTTAGAAGTTTTTATTTCCCAGGTTTACACAGCCAGTTAGTGGTCATGTGGTAAGTAGAACACAGGGTTTCTACACCAGGGTCCTTTCATCTCCACACAGACTCTGGAGTGAATCTTCAAAGGCTGGAGGCTTCTCCTGACACATAACTCTTGTCTTCCAGTACAGCTAATGTCAAACGCCGCTATTACAACCAATCTGTCTTCTTTTATGATCATTGGAGCAAGCTGGCTGAACAATCTGGAGAAGACTTGAATTCCCTAAAGTAGAGGTTGCTTTGGAGGAACGTTTCAAGGTGTCTCTTTTCTTGGGAGCACGTTTTATAAGGCACCAAGACATTCGTGCACGCCCTGAAAAAATCAGTTCCAGCTTCATCGGATTTCATTTCTCTAAATGCTGACTTTCACTGTAATGTCACTCGGCTATGATTTCATACAGATTCCATACACAAGAGACAAAAAATAAGCAGACATGGGCTTGTAATAAACGTTAAACCTGGCAACAGAGTGAATTTTAGAACCATCTTCTGGGACATTAAAGGGAAAATTGTGGGGGGAATGACGAGATGATTTTATAGGATTTTTTTTTTTTTTTTTTTGCTGCTGTTGTTGTTCTCTTTGAGTTTATAAAAGGTATCTCTTTTCTTTTAGGTGGTTCCAATATTGAGTGTGTTCTTTCTTTTGTCAATCAATTAAACAAGTCGACAAAGGAGAGCGATTGATACTCACAGATTTCCAGTTTTCAGCAACTCAAAAATATCCACCTGTTATCTTGTATTCTGAGTCAAAGAGTGACAAATTCTTTTTTGAAGTTAATGAATGGCATATTTTATCCACAGTCTACTAAACTAAGGTTAAGATCAAAAGAGCTCTCTTATTCTCATGATAATGACTGAAAAAATAAGTCCCGATTTTTCAATTATTCATCTCCACATCCACCGTTCTATTATCTATTCCACTAGTGATTGAAATTGTCTCCTAGCACGCTGTACAGGGTGGGACACAGGAACACACATACACACACACAGGTATGTATGTGTCGGTGTGCCATGACTGTGTATCCAAACATAAGATTATTTTAATGATATTAACAATGTGTAGCACACAATTTATGAATAATGATAAAATACGCAATAATCTGTTATTGTAAGTTCTGTACAACCAGCTGAGTTTTATAGAAAGCTTTTGCTGACCTTAGTTGAATGATTTTATCTGTAGCACATAAAATGTCTGTTATATATTCCTTTTGAAAAATTTCTTTATTTCCTTTACAACCCTTTCAAAATGTAAAAATTAGTCTTAACTCACGCATCATAGAAAAACAGGCCTCAAGCCAGACAAGCCAGGTAGTTTTCTGACCCCTGGTTTACACAATCCACAAAACAATAAAGCAGTCCTTGATTTGTAATGTATGTCAACATCTGTGGTATAAGTATTTCCACTATGGTAGACTTCAAGCTGTCAAAGGGATTTCACTGAACATGGAATGAGGGAGAGCTGTGTGGTAGCAGCCCAACATACAGTATCCCCACAACACAGAATAGTCATGCAATTCCTCCAGAGCACCTTCAGTTAACAGAGACAGCATATCAATATAGTATAGTGAAATAATTAGAAATCAATGAGTTTATTAGGTTTTAAAACTAATTTCAAGTTTATATAACTTAATTATTATTATTATTATTATTATTATTATTATTATTATTATTATTATTATTATTTTGAGATGGAGTCTCTCTCTGTTGCCGGGGCTGGAGTGCAGTGGCCGGATCTCAGCTCACTGCAAGCTCTGCCTCCCGCGTTTACGCCATTCTCCCGCCTCAGCCTCCGGAGTAGCTGGGATTACAGACGCCCGCCACCTCGCCCGGCTAGTTTTTTGTATTTTTAGTAGAGACGGGGTTTCACTGTGTGAGCCAGGATGGTCTCGATCTCCTGACCTCGTGATCTGCCTGTCTGGCCTCCCAAAGTGCTGGGATTACAGGCTTGAGCCACCACGCCCGGCCAGTATTATTTTTAAGACAGAGTCTCGCTCTGTCTCCCGGGCTGGAGTGCAGTGGCATAATCTCGGTTCACTGGAAGCTCCGCCTCCCGGTTTCAAGCGATTATCATGACTCTGCCTCCTGAGTAGGACAGACTGCAGGCACCCACCACCACGCCTGGCAAATTGTTTGTGTTTTTGGTAAGGACGGGGTTTCATCATGTTAGCCAGGATGGTCTCTACCTCCCGACCTCATGATCTGCTGGTCTCGGCTTCCCAAAGTGCTGAGATTACAGGCGTGAACCACCACGCCCAGCCAACTTAATTTTTAATAATGGCTAGGTTAACCAAGAGCTCACAAAAATTTCTGAAAATCTACAACTTGAAACTCATAAACTGGTAACCAGCTGACTCAAACACACCACTGATGGCCCATTCTTTTGAATTCCATAAATACTGGACTGTTTGACATTTTTTTAAACCACGCTCTGGCATGCCTCCCCAATCTTTTCACCCTATTCTTTGAAGACTTAGCAGCATCTCCTGCTAGAAAACTTGTGCCATTTTTCAAGGTTGAATTAAGTGGCCTGTTTCCTATAGAAATATGGAATTTCTATATTCCAAACCTTCAGTGACAGGGGCTTCATCCACTGTAGCCTTTACCTCCCTGTTCTGCAAGGGTTTATCTCAGTTTCTCCAACTCAGAGACTGAATATTTATGGCCCAGCAGAGCCTGGTGTACAGCAGGAGCACAATATGCATTCCTTGAACTGAACTACTAGCAAAAATGGCGAACTCTTGGCTGCCAGTTTGCAGAGCTTTGTGCAACTTTCTTTGTATTACAGAACTGGTGCATTTCACTGTACCTCTTCTACAAGAGAGCAGGGAAGAAACAGCTCGCCATGGTATTAGTCAAAAGTTTGCATCGGAAGAGTGAAAGTCAAAGGGTAGTGTCTTGACTGCAGGTTTTAGATTCCATGAGTTTTGCTTATAATTTAAATATCTTTCATCAGTACAGAGAACTGACGTCTTTTTTTTTTTTTTTTTTTTTTTTTTTTTTTTTGAGGAGGTACATAACCAAGAGACTAGGCAGTGGCACAGAAAGGTTACAAGCAGGAAAAAAAAAAATGAGGAGACCTGCTGACTTTAAAATGCACACACCTGTTGCCTTGTGGTTTAACCCTCACTCCCTCATTGGTCAGATTCTCTGGCTGCACGCCTTTCCATCTATCTGGCATAGATGGAGGAAGTAAGTCCCAGGGTAAGACTCCTCAGTGCCCCACCACTTCTCTCAGTTGCTCTGCTCACTGATTTTCTTGCTGCGTTCATTGAAGCAAGGGGCCTGGGAGGTGCAGGGAGGATCAACTCACCTCATAGTCAATGTCTAAGGCATCCGTCTCGCCCTTGGTGCGGAAGTGCTGTGTGTGCCTGTCCACCGTGAAGTTCACCTGCTTGCCCACCCGTTCGATGAGGACCGAGTGCCAGTGCTGGTCATCCAGGAGGCTGCCCAGGGTGGCAGAGGGCAAGCTGCTGCTGAGCCGTGCTTTGCTGTCATCTGTAAAGAGGGGAGGAAGGCAGGATGATGTCTGTGTCCAAGGGCAGCTTTGCACACCAGAATGCTCCACAAGTAAAGGCAGCTATCTCTGTTCTAAAGGCAAAGAATGATGCCTCCCTACAGACGAGGAACTGTGCTGGTCCTGAGAAGTAATAACAGGCCTTGCCCACAGATTCCAGAAGCAAATTCAACATGCATACCTCCTTCCTGACAAAATAGGGCATGTTTTCAAGACTTGAAAAAATAAATAATAAAAGGAACTATGTCCTTATGGCTACAGAAATATCATTGAAAATGGCGATTGTGTTTTTAGAAAGAATGAATATTCTTTGAGTTTGAATGGTTCTTGAGTGGAGAAAGCCAGTTAGGAGCTGTGCCCAGGAGGAGGAGTAAAGCCGGGATATGTAAAGGGAAGACAGCTAGTAAGTTTCTGGGCAAAAGCAGCGGCAAGGCAATAATCATCTCATATGCCATGGCTGAGTACCTACTGTATGCACAGCACTTAGGAAGAAATAACCTTCATCTTTAATCCTCTAAGGGAAAATTATCATCTCCATTTGACAAATAGAAACCCTGAGGCTCAGGGAGATGAGGCATGCATGCCTCAAGTACAGTCGGGACTTGAATGTAGGTCTGCCTCATCGTTTTTACTTTGACCACAGCTATGGATCATGGCTCAAGTCATACTGTTGAGGCTTTAGCTTCTGTTGAGTTTGGAAGACCCCTTTGAGAAGACATGAGAGATGCAGCTGGAAAGGCATGCTTTGCAATCCAACCTGCCTGGTTCCCCCTCCCCCTCTTTCTCTCTCAATTTTATGGAAGTCCCTGGCTGTACCCTTCTACCAAAAAGATTACAGCTTTTATCTTCCCCTGCGGAAATTGCTTCAAACTTAGCAAAATGAACAATTAAATAGAACTAACGTTTGTGTATATATACATCTTCAATTTTTGCAACATTTTATACATTAAGTCCCTTTGTAACTGAAAGCTAAATGTCTCTCTCCTCCCTCTTGGGAAGTGTTTTCTCCAGTACAGCTGCAGCAGCCTGTTCAACAGTGTGACATTCAGCAGGCAGGAGCTGCCACTTCCCCGAAGCTGCTCACTCCCACCTCCAATACAGCCCAAAGCACCATTCCCTTCACTGAGTAACTTGGATGCTTCCTATAGGGCTGGGGGCATCAAACTTATTGTAATTAGAAAAGTGAAGCTGGTGAATTAATAGCTGACGTGGTTTCATGGGTTTATTCACTGTTTGTTCCACAGCTTCTTAGTTTTCATTCTTTGATGGATTATGCTGATGAATTAAAAGATATTTTCATTTTTTCTCCCTCCCTTTCTTTCTCCTATGGAAAGGTATTGTGAGTCAGGTGCAGTGGCTCACACCTGTAATCCCACCAATTTGGGAGGCCAAGGCAGGCAGATCACCTGAGGTCAGGAGTTTGAGACCAGCCTGGCCAATGTGGTGAAATCTCATCTCTACTAAAAATACAAAAAAAAAAATTAGCCAGGCAAGGTGACAGGTGCCTGTAATCCCAGCTACTTGGGGGGCTCAGGCAGGAGAATCGCTTGAACCTGTGAGGTGGAGGTTGCAGTGAGCTGAGATCACACCATTGCACTCCAGCCTGGGCCAGGCCACAAGAGCAAAACTATATCTAAAAAAGAAAAGAAAGGTCTTGTGATCTACCTGAGCTGGGCACAGTGACAGGTAATGTATCAAGGAGACACGGAGTTTAAAGGTATACTGTCCTCTCTGAAGGTCTTAGTGTAGAGATGCTAATCAAATAAATCTATAAAACATATGCAGGTTTCCAGCACTTAGTGCACAGAGCCATGGAAATGCAGAGTATGGTGCTGTGAAACCCTCCTTATGCAGCAGAGACAAGTTGAAACCTGAGGGAAGGAGGAGCATGGTTGCAAGGCCAGGAGAAGCAGCAGCCAGGGTTAGAAATGTAGGGGAGCATGGCCCAAGACTTCCAGCGACTGAGTGCCAGGAGCTCGTCGACCTGGATCCCATTATCCAGGACTTTGTATGCTAGGTTACACGGTTTACATCTTTTTTAAGAAATGGAACGTTGAGTAGGCAGAGGTTACTAATGCAGATTACTGTGTTGTTTTGTTTGTTTGGTTGGTTGGTGGGTATTTGTTGTTGTTGTTGTTGTTTCTGAGATGCAGTCTCCCTGTGTCATCCAGGCTGGAGTGAGTACAATGGCACGATCTGGGCTCACTGCAACCCCTGCCTCCCGGGTTCAAGTGATTCTCCTGTCTCAGCCTCCAGAGTAGCTGGGATTACAGGCGGGGGGCACCACACGAGGCAAATTTTTTATGTTTTTGGTGGAAATGGGTTTTCACCAAGTTGACTGGGCTTGTCTCCAACTCCTGATCTCAAGTGATCCGCCACCCCAGCCTCCCAAAGTGCTGGGATTACAGGTGTGAGCCACCATGCCCGGCCAGCAGATTACTTTTAAGAAAGGTTATTTTGGCAGTTGTGTGGGAATTGGATTAGAAGGTAAAACTGGCTATAAGATTGGCCATAATCTGGATAGATGGGGCATAACGGGGCTCAGGCAAGAAGAGTACAGGAAGAATGGGACCCAAGTAATGATGAGGCGTGGCAGGAGGTGGCCTCCAGCTGATGGAGATAGAATAAAGAACACCACCACCGCCACCCCACACACAGTTTTTATTTATAAGATGAAATCATTCAGGAGCTAACATTGGCTGAAGGAAACTTTATGCTTTATAAACTGTCAGTTCTAGATGTAACAAGGCAGGTAGATTTAATATTGGAGTTTTCACTTTGAAATTGAGCTGCATCTCACTTTTTTCTTAAAATAAGAAAGGCATTGAACAATAATTTATTAATAATAAGTCCAAATTCTAAACATTTGAAAGTTTAAGCTCATTATACATCACACACGCAAACACACACACACACAAAACCACCACCACCACCAACAACAAAAAACAGGGCAAGGAATTACACCGTTTCTCCAACTTGTTTGTTCTATGTGCTGTTTTTGTGATCTTTAATGATCTCCTGAGTTCTTTAATAGAGCCAATAATAATAATGATTAAAATAAAATATTTTAATATTTTCCACACTATCCTGCTTCAAAAGATAAATTTTATAAATATTATGAATCAGTCAAACTGATTTTATTTTTTATGTAACTTTGGGTATACTAACACACCCTCCCTCCCTCCCTTCCTTACTTCCTCCATCTGCTCATCTTCCATAGCCCCAGGTAATCACTGCTGTTAACATCTTGCTTGTGCTTCCAGAAAAATATTAGGTGTATGCAAGCAGCAAAAATAGATTTTCTTTATTTCTACTCATTTAATTTTTTGCCCTGATGGTAAAATAGAATGTGCATTTATCTCCAACTTTCCATTTTTATTTAATCTATCCTGAAAATCTTTATCAAAATATAAAGAGCTTTCCCATCCTTTTTATAGCTGCATAGTATTCCATGCTCTAATATATATACATGTATACATATAATATATATGATCTATATACATGTAATATGATATATAATTATATATGATCATATATATGATATATAGAACATATCATATTTCACATAATGAGTTCTTAGTGATACAAATTTAGAAGTTTCTATTTACTTTAGATCTCGAAAACTGTTGAAGTACTTTATTATGTGGACATTATCTTGCTTAGGCACAAGCATATTTGTAGCATTCATTCTTAGATGAAGAATTGGAGGACAAAGGCTTTCATGTTGGCAATTTTGACAAATACTGCCAAAATGTCCTATATAAAGACCGTGCCCATTTAAATGCCTAGGAGTGCCTTTACCACAGGCTTGTCAACAACATACGGTCTAGCGTTAAAATTTTGCCCGTCTGGTAGGTTAAAAAAGTGTATTTCTGAGTAATTTTAATATGCATTTATTTTAATAAGAATGAGGTGGAAAATCTTTTTAGTTTTATTTCCTTTTCTTTGAACTGTCTCTTCCTATATTTTGCCTGTGATATGAATTTTGAAAATATCTTTTTGCCTTTCTTTGTTTTTTGATGTTGTTTTTCTGTTTTTGTTTGTTCGATTGATTTTTTTAATTCACCACTCAGGTATTTGTGCATTGGGAACAAATCCATCATTTTTCTTATAACTTCTGGATTTGTATCATAGTTTAAATGGTTCTCCTTATTCTGAGATCACTGAAGAATTCTTCTAGTTTTCTCTACTTCCTTTCAACTGAAATTTTTGCTGATGTACTCTATGAGGCACAGTTCTACCTTTATGTTTTGAGATGGCTACCAAATTGTCTCAGTTCCACTATTTTAAAATCCTTGAGTGGTCTTAGTGAAATAGATTGTATAACTTTCAAATGGCAGGAGAACACTAGTAAATTGGGTAGGGTGGTATTTGTTACGTTGACTGGATCAAGGCAGTCTAAGTACATGATTGGGATCTTCAAATCCTAAAGCTTCCAGTAGTAGGTTATGTTGGTTGTTTCTCACTGTACCCTTCTTGCATGCACTGACACCATCATCACCACCATCTCAATGGACAGGAACATCTCCACGGTGTAGAAGAGAGGGAAGCAGAGCCAGCATCAGTAACCTTACCTTTACCCTCTTCAAAGTCTAATGTCAGTCCTTTCTCTCCTGGGTCTTAACTTTGGCTCAGAAAGTTTGCTACTCTCATTGCATCCAAAAATTCTGTTTCTTATAATTTTAAGACTTTAGGAATATAAAAGTACTTCTTCTTAAATAAATAGTGACTACCTTTCGCTTACTGCATCTAATGAAACCATAAACTTAATTAACATACTTATAATTTTATGCAAAGTAGCTCATGAAATTTTTATGAATACTTAGAGCAATTTGTTGACCTTTTCTCAAAAGTGGATTAGCATTGCTCCTTGTTTACATTTTTCATTTACTTAGTGCATATATATATATGCCCAAAGATACATATATATATATGCCCTTGTTTACATTGTTCATTTACTTTGTGTGTGTGTGTGTGTGTGTGTGTATGCCCAAAGATAATGCAAAATTGAGTCCCATCAATTTTATGGAGAAACATTTCAGTTAGTATCACGGGACTTAAACTAACATTCACAACTTTTTGCCTAGTAATCCACTTTCTGCAAATGTATTCTAAAGAAGCAAGCTGAAACGTTGTGGAAAAATTTTTAAGTGGTTAGTAATTTAAAAATTGCATATAATATGCAATAATTTGGAAGGAGAAAAAAATCTGAATACATTTAGGTAGACTCACTGGATGAAGTATTATATTAAATAGCCATCAAAATGATATTTATAAAATACATTATTTCAAAAGTATACTCAGTAGTGACTGCCCTTTTTGATAAAATTAAAAGTAATATTTAATAAATAGAATACTCAATAATTAGACTATACTGATTTAAAATATACATGAGCAGAAGACAAACGTACAAAATATAGACTAAATACAAGTCTGGAAAAGGCACAAAGAAGCACTATGTGTGGGTAAAATTGAATAATGCATTTACCACAATCATTTTTTCCTTTTCTCTGTATTTTAGAGTGAGCATAACTATTTTGGATAATGAGAGAAATAAACTTAATTAAAAACACAATCCTGACACTGCATAGTATATTTGTTGAAGACTATATATCAGAGATGTGTAATTATTGAATCTCTTGGGAATTACAAGTTACTTATTAATTAACCAAAAAGGAGCACCTATGGATAAATCTCATCACTCCTTCTCCATTATATAGTTATTATATACCAACACTCAGATATCTTATATCAAAACAAGTTTAGTGAAACTTGGTTTGGTTAAAAAATTGGGAAAACAAAATTTCTGCTCTTCATTAAAAAAAGGATGTTTAGAATTATATTTATGAGAAGAGTAGGATGGTAGTCCTCAGAAACGTTTCATTTTCCATAGAAATTTCCATTATTAGAGATCACAAAACACTTAATTCTCAAGAAATTGTCAAACTCTTGATCTTAGAATATCGATTTTAAGTTTTATCTCAGTGGCATTTGAGGTTCAATTACTAGTTTTAACTAGTTTCTAATTTCTTAAGACAAAGATAAAAGTTTTCATGGGCAATTGTGAAGGACAAAAACGATAAAACTAGACAGAAACTAACTTTGGGATCAGAAATAGATAAGGTAAATAATTATTTCTAATGAAATAAAACTTGTTTTCATGTGGTTTAATATATAGTTAAAATGAAATAATATATATACTACCCAAGGCCCTAAGAAATATAACAATTTTTATAGGAAGCTTGAAATGTTTGCAAAACATGGTTAACTTTACCTATTCATTCTCTTCCCTCCACCTCAAGATGCTATGGATAAGCATGCCAATTCTTTCACCCTTACTTAGAACTCACATTTTCTGGTAAAGGACATGCATGTTGCACTGTGTTCACCCAAATGCCTTGTTTGATTTAATCTTCTTGCTAGGTCTTATCTTAACTGTTCAAACATGGATACCACTTTAACTTTCATAATCTGTGAATTTCAGACAGGCTGGGAAAAGGGGGATGGGAACTCTCCTGTTTAAGATTGTATTTGAGCAAAAAAAAAAAGTGATTCTTGAAAAGGGTTTGATTCACTATTGATAAAACAGGGGCCACTCATGTGAATTCCCTCATGCCTGCCTCTATCAGATCATCAGAATCAACTTTTCCACCAACCTTTAATTTGTCAGATTATCAACACCGATATTCACTTGTATTTCTTCAGCTTCTCACACAAGTTAAACACTTCACATATGTTGTTCTAATTATTCCTGACCATAATAACCCTGCAGAAAGGTTAGTCTCCAAGAAGCCACAAGGTTTACCTAAGGACTCAAAGAATTGGGGTTACAACCCAATTCTATTTGACTCCAAAGCTAAAACTCTCTCCACTACTTTTCGTGGAAAAATGGATACTCTCATTCTCCTTCATTTCTTACGCTCTTATTCTCTGTATCTCCCATATACACATGTAAGTTATGTAGCTTAGTAGGAAGGGAGGACATTCGTTTGCAAAGGAATTTAATGGATTGGAAAACAGAGAGCTGTAGAAAAGTAAAATGGGGCAACACTAAGAAGGGAGGACATGACATACAATAAGAAGACAAATTGCACCTCCCTGTCCCAGCCAGTATTATAAAGGTACTCCCTTTCAACTTGGTTTGGCAATATGCAAGGCTAGTGAATGGTCTCCTAAGTATTTAAGTGAGAGCCCTGGAGAAAATAAGAAACGGACATGAAACAATGTGATTTCAATGGACTTGACCCTCAATCCAGGGCAAGTCTCTATGTTTCTCTAAAGCAATGAAACACATGTCCTTAGTTGTTAAGAAATTTCTAAATCGTATTGACTAAAAACACTTTCCAGATTTAGGAGTTATTGCTCTACTGTGGTGTCTAACTTATGTCCATCTTCTGTGACTTTGCTATCTTTGAAAACATTATCTTAATACATTTCTTATACGATTTTGATGATGCATAGTTTTTTAATTTCCAATTAATATAATCAAGCTAAAAGGTAAGTAGAAATAACTGTTTTACTAGGTTGAGAGCCTCTTGAATATAGATACTGATAAATCCAACTTTTAACCCCCAGTGCAGAATTCAGTGCGTTATTTACTGTACTTGTTTTACCTATTCTTATTACATAATGACAGATTTCATGAAAAATGTGGTGCATTTTATCCCATTGATTTTTTGAATGAAATACCTGTTTTTCTCCCCTCTCCATAATAAAATATCCAGATTGCTCAAGGTTGATCCTGGATCCCTCTGATCATTTTTGATCTCTCCATTCTCACAACTTAACACATGCATATTGTCTGCCTGATATTTAACACTTTTTAGAATTGTTTCATAATTTTTATTATTTGCCTTATAAAAGTTTATAACATTCTGGTGATTAACATCAGAGAATTGGGGTAGGATTGGATAAGGCTATAATCCCATATCTACAGTTATGCAGCTATGTGACCTTGAGCCACTTACTGGAAATCAGGGACCAGCACTTCTTCATCTGTTAATGGGTTTGGATATAGATTGTAGGATTGTCATGTAATTTAAATAAAATATGTATTTTAAATGTTTAATGCAATGCCTAAATGTGGGCTCTCAAAAAATGGCAACTGAAAAAAACTTTTATAGTGTTTAGTACAATTTGAGAAACATGATAAACATTCCATAAATATGTGTGAGTTGGCTGACTAAAATGCCTGAGTTTCAAAAGAGCTAAATTGAATGTTCATTTGACTCTTTGGATAATGGAAAGAACTTTCTCTGGCATCTCAATGGTTGATTATGCAATCACGTGCTTTGGCGCCTGAACCCTGTACTCAGCTCCCGGGTGCTCCTCAGATGTTTGTTCTATTCTAGGAGCCTCACTTGAGTCTCACTTTACTACAGCCCTATGTATTGGGGATTGCATAAACATCCTGCCTCAGTCAAAAGACACTGGGCTCTTGCAAGGATGAGTGACCTGCACGTACTATTGATGTCTTCTTCATTCTTACAACAGTTCTCTTGTCACGTAATATCTCTGCTCTTTGATTCTCTACCTGCATGAATGGGTTCAGACTATTGTAATTCTGCAGAGGGCAGACTGCCATTGGCAATTTGAATGAGATGTGTAAAAAGTGAGAAAGGAAACATGTCTAACCCCCTTATGGATTGAGAGAAGAAATCTCTTTCCCATTTAGTAGTTCTGGGAAAATACCAATGTTCTACTCTAAGAAAGTAGGCAAAGAGGAACCACATAGTTCAATTTCTCCATAGAACTGTCTCTACCCAAGCCAGACACAGTAAGGGTTAGGGTAACTATGTAATGTAAATTGGATACTCATCAAAGAGCATCACTAGAAAAGAACACTATGTATGGCCACAAAGCCATCCCGAGCAGCTGACCATGGTGCTGGACTTCTTTATTCTTAGCCTGAATTTCTGAATTGCAAGTAACTGATTAGAAAATGAATACACATTTGAATGAAAAATTGTCACTAAAGGAGACACGGCTGAAATGTCCATATAAACTGGAGAGGGAAAAACCAAAACTCTCTTTATTTGACCAGCACTATTCTTTAACCCGTTAACCTCTATCCTGTCTCTCTTTCTCTCTGTCTCTCAGCGCTCCTAAATTTCTCTTGCTTTACTGATTCATTTTTTTTAACAGAACAAACCTGATCATGGATGTCATACACTCTTTCCCCTTTGAGGCTATGTGACAACAGGAAAAGAAGAGCATTTTAAAATAATATTTAAAGAATTCATATAAATAACTAAGATAAATATTGAAAAGATACTAAAATGTTAATAAAAGAGATAACCAGGTTGTAGGATTTGGGGTTTTTCCTTTTTTATATTATTTTCATTTTTTTAAAAAACTGATATATATTTTATAATCTAAAATTAAGAGCAAAACAGCTGGTTAGATATAAGTAGACTGTAATGGTAGCTATACTAACCACAGTCTGTGTAAATGGGACAAGTAATTTATCCTCTTTGAGCCTACTATTTCATATCTGTAAACTGGGGCTAATGCGTACTTATGCCATAGGTCTTCCTTGAGGATTGGACTGGACCTTACCCCATTGTGGATCCTCTGTAAACAGACCCCATTGTCAGAGAGAGTGGTGGATCATGGAGGAGTCAGGAGTGCAGACTCGAAGGTGAACAAGCCCGACAGGAATAATGAAATTTGTGATGAAAACCCTGTTTCTAATGTACTGAATTTGCCTCAAGCACCTACTTTAGGAAGGGGTTCTCCTAGAGGCTAGAGATACAGAAATGAACAAGGTGTTATCCTGGTGTTTATAAAACTTATATTATAGATTTTCCACTGTGGGCAAAGCAAAGCTATTATCACTCCCATTTGCTTAGTGCTTCCAGAAATCTTCTAGCTGTGATGAGGTAGGAGGGGCTAAAGTACTAATCTGTGGCAGTGTTTCTCTAGCAGAGGAACCTAGAAACTTATGCTATTTAAGAAGTATCCTAGGCGAGTGCTTAAAACAGGTAAGTACAGAAAACACTCAACTGTGGTAAACTGATAAAAAGGAAGAGCTGCAGAAACAGATAAAAAAGATGAAGACATTTTTAAACTATGCAGAACATAGCTAAAATATATTCTAACTACTTAATCAATCACTAAGTAAGATTTTACTTAATTACCACCATGGTTGGAAATATAGAGAAGACAGAAACTGGTAAGAAAGACTTATCCTGCCATCTATGTATCGTAGCAAGGAGTCAGTGCCATTCATCTTAATATTCCATTTATGTTCAGAAAAGCCAGCATAGTTCAGGGTGAGGCATTCAGATATTGTTGGAATAAATGAGCAATACTGAGCTTCTATTTTTGGCATTTGTCCATGTTTACTCATTGCTACAGAAAATGTATTTATAGTGTTCTTGGTTTTCATGTCCATACTCCGCAAGACAAGTCATTAGCCCCAGATTAGAAATAAGGAAACTGAGGCTCAGAAGACATTCACCATAATAAATCACATAATAAATAAAATAAAAAACTTAACATAATTTGATGGGACATCTGTAATCAAAACAAAATGTGTTACATGACCATATCTATGCTCTTTCTACCATTCACACCATGAATGAATCTGGTTTACAACATTAGATTTTGTATGTGGGAGCAGTGTTTTGGATGTGAAATGCCACACCTGAATTGGGAATCTAAACAGTAGTAACTGAAAGATTTCTCAATGTTACCAGTAGAAGACACCTGCTTTACTATTGACAAGTAATAACAACTTTACCCAGAACTCAAAATGCTGTGTGAGCCACTTGTAACTGGGAGGCTCAGCTTCATTCATTTGATCTCCTTTCTGGAAAACTGAAAACCAGTTAATGGATTGATGCATGTTCGTGTAGTATTTGGACACCCAGCATTCAGAAAGTTCTGATGCTTGCTTCTTTAGTTATGGTAATTAACAACCAATGAGGTTACCAGCAAAATTTTTTACCACTCTCTTCTAGGTGACATTCTACTTTTAAAGGTATTTTGGTGTGTTCTTAATCTATTAGGTATCAATTTTGAGTTAAACTTTGAAATCTACAGATTCTTTCTGCTATCCCTGCCTACAGTCACCATGGGGCCCCAAGAAGACCCTCAGAAATGCCTCAAAATAAAGAAATTGTTCTTTGGTTTGGGGGCACTAATATTCATTCTTATGTCTCTTCAGCTAATTGCTAAAATTTATTTAACTTTTTTGTCAATTTTCCATGCAACTTTTTTTTGGTCAATCTTCTATGCAACTTGATGTTACAAATTACATTTTGCAATTTCTTTCCTTCTTTACTATTTTACAGTAAAGACAAAAAGATAACTATTTTCCTCTCCCTTTAATATTAGGAAATATCAGATGGGAAGCAGGGAGTCATTCTTACAAAAAACAATCATTTACTTTTTTTTCAGCTTGTCTCTTTTTTCCTTTCTTTCTTTTTCCTATAGAAGAGCGTTTTTGTTTTGTTTTGTTTTGCTGTGTTTTGTTTTTGTTTTTTTGTGTGCATCCTTGGGAACTGTGCTCCTGCCTTTTGCACTCAACTTATCCTTCCTTCAGAAGTGCCTTTGATCACGTACAGGAGGCTGGGCCTCTCTCCCCTTTCTCTGGGATAAGAAATTGGTCACAATGAATGCGACCTGCCTGTAGTGCAACAGGTCCTGATGGACGGCAGCCCACAGCGGGAGGCTGTGTCCTAACTGTGTGGAGGCAGGAGGGCATTCTGTACTAAGCTTAATGGAATCTGGTGAGTCTAGGACTTACCCTGGTACAGCAAGGGCACCTAAATAAAATAGTTTCCCTTAAAAAGACATGGGAATGCCTAGAAACTTAGATTTTTTTGCCTCACACTTATGGTCCCCTCTTCCCCAACACAAAATAACCCAGAGCAACCAAAATGTTTCTCCTTCATTTTTCCTCTGAAACTTAACTTTCTTAAATGTACCTAATAGAATAAATTCTGAGCAAGCCTCCTTATAAAACGCGTGTATACTTAAACTTGTGAAAGATTGTTTAGAGTTTGAGTTACTAAGAGAATTAAATGGATAAATACGTAGTTAAGTCAATAAATACATAACAATGAGTTTGCAACTCTCCCTACATATCAATGTTATATTGTGTCAAAGAATGCTATACGTGCCTTAAACATTTATATCCCCACCAATATTACTTAGATTGTGCTCCAGTGAATTCCACCAGATACACTGCAAGTTTCAGACACTGTGACCTGTGGAGTAAAGGGGCTCTCTATCCCTTGGCATTGGAAGGGGAAGTCTGAGCCTACCCAAGTTGAGGTGCAGGGAGAGCCTCCCCTTCTGGAGTTCCAAGGTGATGTGGTCTCCACGCTGACCTTCTCCATGGAACAGGACCCCATCTCCTTGCATGCTCTTGAACTTCAGGGAGATCACGTCTTTGAGAGTACTCATCAACTTCTGATTGAACCTGTACAGAAGTGAGCTTCGGCCATCAAAGTCAGCAACGTCTGATTCTGGGAACAAAGAAGGAGCGGGAGAGAAAAATCAGTGCATATCCTCAGGACTGCTGTTCCTGTTTCCCATATTAGTTTGTGTCCAGTTCACAGAAATGTTCTTGAGATCTGCCAGGTCTAGTCTCAACAGGAAACATGTAGACTAGAACCAACCTAATTAGACTCAAGGGAATTATTCATTTACAAGCAGTCACCACACACTGAGTCAAAGTGAAGTGATCATCAGTTTAGAAGTGAAAACTCTCATTAGTGGTATGTCAGCTTTTGCTGGAGGGGACAGGGTGAGAATACCACAAGTACCTATATCTGGCTTACTATGTCAGATGGCTTAGAATAATCTCTCATGATTTGTCTTCCTGACAGTCAGAACCACTTGATCTCCTCATCTCAGACACAACATTAGAGATGAAAAATAGATGTAATTTTGATGCCAACTCCACATAGTACTGTCTCCCTAGAAGGCTGTGTTGAGGAGGATTCTGAGGCTTCTACTGGGTTCAGTGGAAAAAAAAAAAAAAAAAACTCAGCAAAAGAAGACTCGTATTTGAACCAAGAGGGTAAATGTACTATATTCCTACCGTAACTGCCTTATCTTTGCGGGTGATATTTATCATTTTAGTGTTTTCATACAAAACATTCAATTCATTATTGTCAAAGCAAAAAAAAAAAAAAAAAGGGAAGGTCAAGTAACCATGATTTAGATAAACTTATGTAACAGGTATGTGCAAACATACCTGACAAATTATGCCAAAAATCTAATAGAGATTCTATTTGGAATGTGTTGTTCTAGGTTATTTTCATGTTTTTTTTTCTATTTTTTAATTACAAAAACTTCTATAATGAGCTTTTATTGTAGAAAAAAATGTAAGACTGTTTAATTACACATTGAAACTGATTCATTATATACCATGTTCTGTGGGTGGGATTGTGGTGATTATGTGGAGGGGGTGGGATTTTCTATTTAAAATTGAGTACCCAAGAAAACTCAATTTTTCTATTATTCATCATGCAATTAAAATCCTCAGCCTGAGCATACATAAAGATATTGTTTTTTTCACCAAGGATCTAGAAACATTCTTTGTGAATCTGAGGTTCTGAAATGAAAAGGAAAATGAAATAATACTTTTCTGTAATTAGTTTTAAAACCCAATTTCACAATTTATTTATACGGAATGAAGTGGTCCCAACCAAAAGGTTGCTGATGGAAACCTAGACTTTAAAAAGAAACTGTCCAAGAGACTTTCACAAATGTCCACCTTTCTCGGCACCTCCCCTCCCTACCTCATCAATGCATTTATGCCTGTTATCTCAGCTAGGATTCCACCCAGACCAAAGTGGGGCCACAGACCAACAGTTGCCACCACTCATGGAGTAGTGAGAACTGTGATACAGATAAGATAATGGATTCTCAACTGTGATGACCATAGTTTTTTAGCTGGGTCACCTTGGTCTAAGGTGATTTTATTATTTATAAGATGAAGACAATTATATCCATTAGAGAAAACTGCTTTGAGAAGTAAATGTGCTAAGACTTACAAAGTGATGACACATCCGTGTGAACTCATTGTGCATGGCACATTATTTGTGTTAAATCAATAATAGATAGGAGAGGTATTAGTAGTAATTGAAATAACAGGAATCCTTTAGTTCCTATCGAGGCTACTCTATTGGTTGGCACCCGACCTTCTTACTCCAAATGATGTTTTTTCAATTTTGATTCAGATATTTACTGCCCAAGGATGCCAAAGTAGCCCCAGGCTTCTTGTTCTGTCATGTTTTGGCTTCTCACACTCTAGTTGAAATTACTGTGTGCACAGCGCGTACGTCACTATGTACGCAATATTAATATTCTCTTCTGATGGCTTCTACTCTGCCACTGCACCAGATTGTGGAGTAGGAATTGGGTCCTAGGTAGGCCCTCTAGTGCCCAGCAGTGAGTAGAAGGACCACATAGTGTCTCACAGAGGTTCTAAAGGCAAATGCAGAGATTAACGCTCACAGTAATGCTCACTGGACTGACTCAGTTCAAAGGGGGTAGATTCAGACAGGGTTTCTTAGAGGAAGTGAGTGGTATATTGGCCTTTAACAATATGTAGGAGTTACCCCGGGGAAAAGAGGGACCCAGTGTCTCCAGGAGGGGGAACAGAGGCATGAGAATGTTTGGTGCATCTCAGTACTGCAGGAGGACAGCGTGATGGAGAAGGGGCAGAAAGATCTCTAGCTCCCAGTGTGGCATTTCTTGCAGGCTGAGACATACAGCACGTGGTGTGTCTTTGAAGCAGTAACTCAATCCCATCATTATTCATGGATGCATTTGTCCCACTCCCATAGACGGATATCGCATCTGAACTCTGGGTTTCTCTAGCACTGGGCACACCCCTCTATTTTTGTTATCACATGCCATGTGAGAATCACAGTCCACAAACTGTATACATCATGTCCACTCACTCGTACCACTCTTTATCTCCCAGCCAGCACCAGCACTGAGCACAGAGTCTGAACCTGGCAGGTGGGGTGCTGTGTGTGGTGAAGTAAAACCACATGGAGGAAATCTGCCTTTGGTTCCCTGGTAAAGACATTAAACTAAGGAGAGGAGCCCTCTATACAGCAGCTCTACTACTCACCAAGTGTCTGACTGGGGGTAAGTTTATGTCAAAACTATGGGCCTTGCTTTCCATCCTTGTAAAATGGTGCATTACAATGTATTCATTTACACTTACAACTGATTGTAAGAATGCAGTGAGAGAATTTGGATTAATATTTATATAAATCCAAATTTATATTTATATGTATATTTATATATATATGTGTGTGTATATATATGTATGTATATTTATATTTATATAAATATACATAAAGATGTGTGTATATACATACATATATATACACCTTTGACACTTTTTTGTCCAAGCAACTGTTATGGATAAATTTACGGAAATATAAATATTCATTATGTTTCTGCTATTTCCCCCATCCCTCTTCATTTTATAATGTCATACTCCAGGGTACTTGGCCACCAGGACCCCTCATGGAGGCCTGAGTTCTTGGGTCAAGTGCTGAATTCCAAATGTCTCCTTTTTCCAGTCCACTCACTCACTCACCTCCCTCCCCATTCATCATCGTTACTATGATCTACATTCCATTCCCTCCAATGTTTGGCTAGTCTAGTGACTTAACTAAGGATACAAATGATGGCAAAGGGACATAGGTTATCTCTAAGAAAACACATCTTCATGTTGTCATAAGACCTAGAGAAAACGAAGCCAATCAGTAGAACAAGTCTAACAGAGCTGGGTTTCAATTCTGGTTTTGCTCCTTTGGGGGCAGGGTTGGTTGAAGCAACTTTCTGGATTTCTCTGAGCCTCCTCCTATCTGTATGATGGGGCTTATAGCAACCTACCTTCAAAATCATTGTGAAAATTGCACAAGCTCAGACCTGAAAATACAAAGGCGTTCAATAAAAGAAAGTACTCGGTAGTGAAGATTTTCAAGCATGGCATAAAGATGTTATCAAGAACTTGGTGTGAAAAATTCTGTTTGGGTTTGGGATTCGGTAGCCTTCACATCACACTGAGTAGGCGTGAATTCACGCCCTCATCATCATTGCCTGCTTTCCATTTTCTATGAATAGTTTCAGAACTGCCTCCTGGATTCCACTTTTGCTATCTTCACCTGACACATTTTTTTAATCTTTAAAAAGCATGAGAAACACACACTTCACCATTGCTAAAGTACTTCAGTGAACTTCCTTTGCCCTGAGAATTAATTCCAGTCTCCAGGACCCCACATGATCCTGCCCTGTTCACCTCTCCCACCTCATCCTCTGTTCCTTTCTTCAACCCTCACACTGCTCCAGGCATGCTGTGATTTTAGTGTATGTGTATATGCATGTATGTGTGGGGCTGGGATAATGTGTGTGGAGCCCACATCACAAGCCCTCCAATTCTCTAAGTATTTTTTGCGCATGAACTCATGTAATAACATCAATTAACCTTTGAGGATAATACTGTTATTATTCCCACTTTACAAATAAGAAAAACATGGCACAAAGAGATGAAGAGGTATACAATGTGCAAATGCCAGGGCCAGGATTCAAACATACCCTGTCTGACCCAGCCATGCTGAGTCCACTGAGCTTTTTCCCCAGTGCTACCCACTCGGACCACGATGCTCAGCTCATCAGTCAGTTCCCACCTGGCCCTTTTTCTAAGGGGTCCTCCATCCCTGTTAGTCTCCCTCTAAGCACCTTGCCATTCTCTTCGTAATGCACCTTGCAATTGGATTAGATGCTCATCTGTTTTCTCAGTGGTTTATATTTCAGTTGTCCAACACATCAGTGCATGCCATGAGGACAAGGGCCAGATGTACACTGTTTGCCACATTAATTGAGAGCCTCACACTGGACCCAGAAGGGTATGCCATTCAGAACCACTTGTGAAATGAGCTGTGACCCATCAAGGTGCCTATGCCCAAGTGTGATGCTGCCCAACTGTCCCCTGAGTTCCTGCCACATCATCTATTTCACCATTCAGAGCCAGCTGACCATCCACACTGGGAGAGTTAGTTTCTTCTGCAGGCCGTGCTCAGCCACTGGAGCTGTGATCCGCGTGTGACTCACACATGCTTATTGGTGCAGAGAGGATGCATGGCCTTTAGTGAGAACAGAATTAGCCTGGTGGGAGTGCGGGAGCTTTCCTCTGACCACCACCAGTACCTGATAAGGGCCAGACTTTGCTGTTCTCAGAGATTTCAGCCAAACACTCTGCACCTCCGCAATATTAATTACATTGCACACAATAGGCTCCAGTCATTTCCCAGATACAGAAACAGGTTTTTAAAACTTTCAAAGAAGGATCAAAGGTTTCCCCAACTGAATACTTCATATTCCTTCCTAGACATTAGGAATACTCAACACTCCCAACTTCGCTTGGAAAGCAGATTTAAAATGATAATAATAAAGACCCACATGGTTATAAGGTTGCTGTTAATAAAAGATAAACTATTATATGCTGCTTTTTCCTCATGAGGTAGTATCATAACCACTTTTTCTGGATATCTCTTTGGAACTTAATTTGCTGCATGGGGTCTGGTGATAGAAATCAAAATCTTTATTTGTGTTGTGCAAGCATCTTGGCAGATTCTCTTTTAAAAGGAAACAAAGGAAGTGTGTAGGAAGGAATAAAAAGGGTAGACATGGGCTTTTTCTAGCAGATGGGAAATAGGTGATCACTTCATAACTAATTTTAAAGGTACCAAAAACATAAAACTGAATATATCTCCCATATTCTCTATCACAACTTCTCTAACACACGTGGAGATTTCTTTCTCTGAATCCATTCCCCAGGGGAAAAGGAACGTATTAGCACACATTACCTAATTTAATGTTTTTAGTGGCCCTGAAAGGTGCATATTTTTCCCCATTTGTAAAGTGGGCACACCAAAGCTCAAAAACATGTGCCTCACTCAACGGCACACACCAGGAAAGGAGTTGTTTAACACTGAAGCCAAAAAAAACAAAAAAAAAACAAAAACAAAAACAAAAACAAAAAAACCGATCACTGATTTAAAGAAGGGAAGGATGATGTTAAATAAGAGGTTTTCTTTTCCTTAAATGTTGCTCTGAATTTCCCTGGGATCCCTGCACTTCTGCACTTGCTCCTTCACTTGCTCCCTTTCTGGGAGGGCAGGGAAACCAGGTGGACACCTGGGAGGCTTCGTTACTGTGGAGGTACAATGCCTTCTCTATCCCCACCATCTTCCCAAAGCTCAACCCTCTTTCCTTTTTTATTTTTGTGGTTTTCCTTCACTCATGCATTCTTGTATTCAAGCTCTACAGAGGTCCTGGCTCTCAAGGGCTAAGCTGGAGAGAGCAGGCACACAATTCTACATCTACATCCAATGAAAGGAGGTGAGCACTGTGTGCTGAGGGAGCACTGGACTCTCTCCAGGGAGGGGCAGAGGGTCAGGAGGGTGTCCAGGCAGGGTCAATGTTTCTCCAGAGTCCTGAGGCGTAAGGGGCAGTCAGGCTGGTGAGGTGGGGGGTGGAGTGGGAATAGGGAGAATAGAAGGAGGGAGTGGGAGCGGGAAGGGCAGTCCCAGCAGAAGGAAGGGGTTGCAAGTTCAAGGCAAGGAGGAGAGAGAGAGAAAGTGCAGGGTCCCATCTAGGATCTATCAGGAGTCAGACTTGCTGAAGGGAAGCACGCCCTGAGGACCAGCAGTGCTGAGGTCACCAAGGAGGTTTTCAGACATACTGGATGTAGGACCTCACTGCAGACCTAAGGAACGAAAACCTGGGTGTCGGAACCAGCAAGTGGTGTGTTAAGGAGCCCTCTCGGTGGCAGCTGCTCTTGATGAGGTTTGAGGAGCTCTGTGCTCAACTGGAGGGTGCCAAGAGCAGTGGGGAGTCAACAGGTCACAACTGGAGTCGGGAGTCTCATGGTGGAGGGGCAAATTAAAAATAAAATACTACAGGTTTGGCTGGGCACGGTGGCTCATGCCTGTAATCTCAACATGTTGGGAGGCCAAGGCGGGCAGATCACCTGAGGTCAGGAGTTTGAAACCAGTCTAGCCAGCACTGTGAAACCCTGTCTCTACTAAAGATACAAAAATTAGCTGGGCGTGGTTGTGGGCAGCTGTAATCCCAGCTACTCCGGAGGCTGAGGCAGGAGAATTGCTGGAACCCGAGATGCGGAGGTTGGAGTGAGCCAAGATTGTGTCACTGCACTCCAGCCTGGGCAACAGAGGGAGACTCTGTCTCCAAAAACAAAATAATAAAGTAAAATAAAATAATAGGAGTTTCAATGTGACCCTGATATCAATGGAGAGATAACTACAAAAGCATATAGAGTAGGGAAAATGCATGATTGCTTTGGGTTTTTAGAAAGACCTCTTTGTGTTTTAGAAAATGCATCAGATTACTTGCATGGTCAGCCTGCATTCTAATCCTGACTATCTACCCCTGTTACCCAATTTTGCTGTGCCTTGCCAAGCTAGTAAAAACCTAATGTGGTCCTTGTGGAACTTTTTCCTTCACATTTTATCTACCATGCCAGTGACCCAGAACACAGCTGTTAGATACTTACTTCCTGGAGTGGACAATTTCTTCCCCTTTTTTCAAAATTGATTTTTAGGATCCCATTATTACAAACTTAATTCAATTCAATTCAATGCGTGGTTTGTTAAGATGAAGATACATTGGCAGGCTTCTCTAGAATATGAAGGATAGGCCGCTTATGCTCCAGAGTCCTTAGAATGAAGGCAGGCCCTATAGTGCACAGCCTCTCCTTTTGGGTCAAGACAGAGCCAGCGTGAGCTCCCCCATCCTGGAGTACTGAGAATGCCAGCACTGGCCGACTTCCCACCAGGCCCATAATTGCTGACCTGGCTGTCACAGCTTGCTTTCTGAGAAAGACAGAGTTCTGGAGGCATATGCTGGCACATTTGATGGATGTTGGTAGCTTGTCAACAAACCAGCTAAAAAAAGGGCTTCACTGAATAACAGATTCCAAGCTTGAATCCCCAAGTGGGCCAGCTGGGTTCCTGTGTGGGCCAGGGACAAGGAGCCAGCTTCCTCATGGGCCAGAAAGCCGAAGCTCAACATTGACAGGAGAAGCTACAGATTCACCCTGACAATCAGTCCCACTTGGCATCTTTGGTTGTTCACAGTAAACATGATTTTCAATACAATTACATTTTGAAGCTTATGTCATGATACGTTACATAAGAAAAATGATGATTATTCAGACCATACTCTTGCACTGAAGACTCGAGAGCTTTGGCCAGCAATCCACAAACCACCAAGGTTTCCACAGTCAGCTCAAATGTGCACAGATTCCTCCACCAATTCTGTGTCTTTGCCAGGCCTTATCAGTAACTCTGATCACCTCAGATGAACTATGAAAACGATGAAAGTTTCCAAAGCTAACTGTGACAACTCCTAACGCAGCTTTTCTTTCAAAATTTCTGACATTCCTATGCATGATAGCACATGAAAAACAGGATGAGTTTAAAGAAGAGAACATGAAAACAATCACAGTGCACAAAAAAGTCAAAACTCTGAATTCCAGTCATAACCTCAGCAGAGATACATGCTAGCTCTGACAGTGAGACTCGCCTTCGCATAATGCTTAGGTTTTTTGTTTTGTTTTGTTTTGTTTTTAGATATTTCAGATGTGTGGGTGTCTTTCTGGGTGCACTTAAAATTTGTGGTTCAACTGGACTGTTGAATAACGACAAAGATTACACAAAAATAATGTATTCATTTTAGGGAACTCCCATAGTAGATCTCATTTTATTTGTTACTCCTAAATTCATTGGCAGGTATTAAGCATATTCTGTATTCCTTCTGGTCACTGTCCTGAGCTCTGAGATGCAAAGATAACAAAGACACGAGCCATGCCACCCAGCAACTCAAACACCCTAAAAGCGACATAGCAAATGCATCACTGCGCTACTGTAAGATGTGGTACAAGGAAGCATTACGGTGGTCCCTACAACTTATTACCCAAATGAGGACTTGTGAGATTGAAAAGGGGAGCTATAAATAATGAAATGGGGTGGCAAGCACGGAATAGAACTAAGGAGCAAGTTGGGCCATATGGTCACCCAAGTAAGAGGAGCGTGGTGGGCAGTGAGAAGATAGTGATCACTTCACTAAGGTGTAGACAGGTTAGCAAAATGTTTCACTATGGGGATGAGGTTTCAGAAATCTTAGTCACAAGCTTACAGAAGGAAAGGAATGATCAACCCGCGTTGCGGTAGCAGCATCCTGCAATGACAAGCTGCTTCCTGACTTCTACCGTCATCAGTGGTCTTAAGCTACAGTGTTGACACAATTGCCCACTAAAGGGATGTTCATACAATGAGAGTCATTTAAATAGCAATGTCACAATTAGAGATGATAGTCATTATTTTTCTCCCTTGCAGTAGTGGACCTGTTTTTTATAAAAGATTTAGGATGGTTTTACGTTTAAGGGAAGGTGAACAGTCTTTGTTAATGATTCTACCTGGGCACAGACTAAGCCATTCAGTGCCAGGAGGCAGAGGGGAGTCATGGTCAATCACTCCAGTGACCACTTCAACAGGGAGTAAATGCAAAACAAATTGTAGAAGGCAAGGCTTTGGCATTTTTGTGGAAACCTACTGCTGCATAAAGTGGTTGATCCAACTACTAGGTCATTTTTCCCTTTTAAGGTTTCCTTTAAAATCACCACCATTACCATATGGGTCACAGGAATCACAGCAATATCGTCAGTCAAATCACACACTGGGCAGCAGGGCATTAATTCATCAGGAAACCGTGTTAGCTGTGTATTTTTTTTTCTCCTTTGCAAGCCTTACCAAAGACTTGGTTTCCTAAACCTCCATATTTATGAGCATTTGTTTATCTACCTTTTGTAGCTTCTGAAAATCTGTGAGTTCCTAAAGGGCAAGGATTGTCTTATTTATTTTTGTATCTCTGAAGCCTAGTAGAGGGAGCCTACTGGGTAATGTTTGTTGACTATTGAAGGAGCCTTCAGATCCTCAACCAGTCAGAAAAGTTTATAAAGAAGTCATTGATTTAAGATGGAAGATCACAGGGTCTTTTATTTAAGTGTTCCATGTACGTGTGTACATTTGTCTCTTCACAGAAGAGATTTTTCAGCCATTCCTATAGGAACTAAGAGAAAGAAAGGTAGGACATTTCATTTAAATCTAATGAGGGAACTGCAATGAATCTGGCATCTTGGAGATTTTTCCAACTCTTACAAATGCTATGATTTACAAAGTGGGAATCAAAGTTCATATTGGACTGCCAATGCCCCAGGTCTGACTGCCGCCATCCTGTCCCTTCCCACTTCGAGGGCTGACAGAGCTATAAACAGTGCCTTCTGAAGTTCCCTGTGATAGGGCTGTATGGGCCTTAGCATGCCAGAGGTGAGATTTACAACTCTGTGGCCTCTACCGTGTATGACACATGACCCTAGGTGATGAGAACAGCAACAAAGAGGGCAGCTGAAGCTGGAATGACAAGATTATATACCTGGGGAAGGAGAATACAACTTCAGTTCTGAGGGTAATGAATTTTGGATGATACCACTTGCCAGTAATTAACCGAATAGGAGCAAGGTCTTGCGTGGAACGGAGGTGACCTGAAGTATAAAGTGATGTTTGTAATTCGTAATGAGACTGGGAAGCCTGACAGATCATTATACTTTATCAGAATTTATAATGCTTTTTAAAGTTAATTAGCTTCCCATATTTAAAGAAATTCAAATGGAAGCCCCTAGACAGAACTTTAGGTAGCCTAGACCCCAGATGGCCTGACGAAGGTACTGAAATCCAGCTTTTTTACCTACGATTCCTGAGCATAGGCAGCTCAGGTAGGTAAAAAAGCTGACCCTCCTTGGAGATACAGATGAGATGTGGTCCTGAATAATAATGGGAAAAAGAAACATAGAGAAGTTTGGTGAGCAGCCTAAATATCTGACGAAGGCAACGATGCTCATAACTAACACTTTTTGGGTGCTTACGTTATGCAAAGCACTATTTCATATAATTACATGTGTGAAGCAACATTATTATTATTATTACGTTTATTTTCATAGAAAAGGAAGCTGGTGTCCACAGAAGACCCAAGATTGCCCAAGATTATCCAACTAGTTGGTGATGAAGTCAAGTTTCTAGGTCTGGTGGTTTGAATTCAGAGCCCATATATTTAACATTATACTGACTTTTCAAGTTTTCAGATTTCATTTAAAATCCTTAGGATTAGCAATCACAGACATGGAAATGACAGTGCAGACTAAGAATGAAGTGATGTTTGAGATAACAACTTTAAATTCTGGTTCCTCACTACGCTTGCCTAGAACCAACAGCAACAAAATGCTTATACAAGCACTGGAGACCCTGCCCGGAGATCATGATCTAATCGAAGCACAGTTAGAGCAGGTATGTTAAAAGCATGCATGTCCCAAGGTGATTCTTACATAGAACTAGGTCTGAGAACACAGGTAAGGGATAGAGGATTAGAAGCACGCTAGCCCAGAAGCTCTTGGCCCAGTCAGCAGCTAAACTTTGTACCTGGAGTTGCCTATGCTCAGGAATCGTAGGTGGCTAACTTTGATTTTGTGAATAAAAAAATCATCTGAGTATTAGAAGGTTCATTAGGATGTATTCTCTCTAATAGAATTTCAGGTTCCAACATTTGACAATGTCGACAATCCAGGGCATTGTGGAAAGCTGTCTTGTCGAGTCAGGGGAAGCAGACGTTAGACAATCACACAGTTAACTGATGACATGTAATCACAAGAAAAGTGCTTCCGAGTACAAATACAAGACTGATAGAGTCCAGAAAAAGGTCTCATTTTTTCTGATGTTCCTACAGCATTGCAAGATGTCTGGTATCTTAAAGGCTAATAAATGGTATCTACTGAATGAATAAATTAGTGGAAGAAATATGTTAATTTTTCCAAACTGTAAAGAGTTAAGTCTGAAGAAACTATAGAGCTGTAAGAATTCTACCAATCTTTAGCAACATACACATCTAAACTTTTGAAAAAATTACTAAGCCCATAGAAACAAAAGTAGTTTCTTAGAAACTACAACAGGTTTATTAAAACCAAGTAACTCCAGAAGAACCTGGTTGCCTAAGCTGAGAGAATGATGCTGGATTGATAGATCTATATACCCATTCAACAAATACTTACTGACTGTCTTTTTGTGCCAGTGAAGTGCTGGCTGTTAGTAGACAAGGTGCCTGATCTCATGGTACATTTTCCTATGCAGATACTAGAGTAGGCAAACAAGAAAGAAGTAAGCAAACCCAGCCAGTGAGATTCTGTTTTGTGGTGAACAACACAAAGTAAATGACAGCACATCACATATCCATGGGCTAATGGTGGATGCACAAGAAGGAAGACAGGTGACTAGAGGAACAGTTGGGGGGACTTCTCTGAAGAGGCGACATTAAAATTAAGAATCACATTGGTAGAAGGAGTCAACCCTGTAGATTCTGGAACAATCGTTCAACAAGGACTTTTACTTGCCAGTAAGAAATCTCAATTTTATTTCACGTGAATCAAGAAGGGGAATGCTATGGTTTTATTCCTTCTTTATAAAGAACATTTTGTTGGCTGTGTCAAAAATGGTTGTGGGGAGACTGTGGTGTGGAAGCAGGAACTCCAGACAGAAGGCTACTTAACAACTCCAGGTAAGAACCGACAGAGGCTTCTACTTACAAAGGTGGGAGAAGTACATGGATTTAGGATGCATTTCGTAGGAAGTAACTGATAGAGTTACTGTTAGCTGTAGATAAGTTGCATAAGACTTGAAGTAATAGAGAAGGAAAAACCAAGGCTCCTTCCCAGAGTTTTGCATAGGCAAGTTGATGGAGAGTGCTCCCGTTTATGAGATGGGGAGGAGTGTTACGGAAGAGCAGGTTGCTGAGGGCGCCACTAATCAAGGGTTCCATTCTGCTATATTCTATTTGATATATCTACTATACTTTAAGTGGAGATATCAAGTAGGCTGCTGCATACATCATCTCTGAGGTCAAGTCATCAATACAGATGGGGGGTGACCAGCACATAGACGTGTTTGAATTTACAAAACTCTATCAATTCAGCAAAGCATGGAGTGTAGACGGAAAAGTAGTAGAAGAACTGAGATAGCCGATTAGCAAGTGAGATAGGAGGAAAAGCGAGGTTTTAAAAATATGGACATAGCTTTTTGAATCAAATCCTGCTGAGAGCTTGAGTGACTTAAGAAACATTAAGTGTCCACTGAATTGGGCTTCCTGGAAATCACTGGTGATCTTCAGAAGAATAGTTTCTCTAGAGCAATCTGTATTATTTAGAGTTTCCCTAGAGAAACAGAACCAGTAGGATACTTATATATATATTAAGAGACTAATTGCAAGGAATTGGCTTATACAACTGTGGGTCTGGTTAAACACGCCTGAAATACATATGGCGGGTCATCAAGAATGGGAAGCTGGAAACTCTCAGGAAGGATCTGAAACTGCAGTCCACCGGTGAATTTTCATCTCTCTTAGGGAAATTTCTGTTCTGCTCTTGAAGAATTTCAACTGATTGAATTAGGTCCATTCAGATTACTTAGGATAATCTCCTTTACTTAAAGTCAAAAGATTGTAGACACCAAGCATATCACAGCAGTAACTATATTAGTGTTTGGTTGGATAACAGGGGACTATAACTAGGCCAAGTCGACATGTTAAACTGCCCACCAAATGTCTCAATATTGATTGGAATCAGTTGCAGTGTGAAGGGAGGTGAGCAGGTGGGGGGGCGGGGGGAGAGCAACTAAAGAGAAGTTGAAAGGAGAGAGGAGGAAAAGGAGAGGTAGTTGCTAAAGAGGGTCATGGGTTTTTGTTGTTTTGTTTGGTGGTGCTTACAATAAGATTTTATGTTTATTGAAACAATCGAGTCAAACTTGGGTGCGGTGGCTCACCCCTGTAATCCCAGCACTTTGGGAGGCCAAGCTGGGTGTATCATGAGGTCAGGAGTTCGAGACCAGCCTGGCCAAAGCGGTGAAACTCTGTCTCTCCTAAAGATACAAAAATTAGCCAGACATGGTGGTGCACGCCTGTAATCCCAGCTACTTAGGAGGCTGAGGCAGGAGAATCGCTTGAACTTGAGACGTGGAGGTTGCAGTGAGCTGAGATCATGCCACTGCACTCCAGCCTGGGCAACAGTGCAAGGCTCCATGAAAGAGAGAGAGAAAGAGAAAAAGAAAGAAAGAAAGAAAGAAAGAAAGAAAGAAAGAAAGAAAGAAAGAAAGAAAGAAAGAAAGAAAGAAAGGAAGGAAGGAAGGAAGGAAGGAAGGAAGGAAGGAAGGAAGGAAGGAAGGAAGAAGGGGAGAAAGGGAGAGAGAGAGAGAAAGGAAGAAAGGAAGGAAGGAAGGAAGGAGAAAAAGAAAGGAAGGAAGGAAAGAGAAAGAAAGGAAGGAAGAAAGGAAACAATTCAGTCAAATAAAAAATATGATAATGCTGAAAGGGAGAATTGGCTTTGGAAGGTATGCTAACCCATTGGCTTTAGATACAAACTGATAAATGTATTTTTGTTTTTTTAAATTATTTCCCCCAAATAAAAAATAAGTACCAAAGCATCAGCACTACTGACTGAAGATTATAGGGTTCCTGCTTGAGGCACATCATAGAGAAAGACATTCTGCGTTCAACAACTCCCCAAGGTTGTTAACTTCCCATTACTGGCGAGGTTGACCTGAAGGCGGTTTATCCCATTGTAGGATGCACTAGACCTGGAGCCTACATGGAGAGAGGTAGACTCTGTTATCACAAAGTCGAGAATTCTTCCCTCGGCTTAGAACTGTGCTTTAGCAGACCTCTGAACCTTCTCATACTGTAGAAAAGGTACATGTTATCGTTATTATTTTTCTGAGTAGAATGTTCCTTGTCAGATTCTCAAAGGGGTCCATCACCAGAAGATGCTAAACATGCTGCTCAAAGACATCTTTCAAGCCTGCAGCCTGTGATTTAACTCGACGCCGTGACTCTTTCTGTGCAAGCAGACAGTGTGGGTGAACAATGAGCATGAAAAAGAAGTACAACTGAATGGACTGAGAAAAATCAAAAGGATAAGGACATGTTAAAGAGTAATAAGATTCTTAGATCAAAGTAGATGGCTGGTATAATAATATTCACAAACTTTTAATTGTAGCATAAAAGCTTCATACTATATTTAAAAATAATCTCCCAGCAGTGACAAATTGTTATCAAAGAGGAGGTAAGAAGAGAATCTTGATGCCCCAGAGATCCCAGGATAGGTCACATATACCCTTGTAGGTGTTCTGTGCTTTATCATACAAAGTTTGAAGTGGAAGGCAGTTCCTCCTGGGCCTAATGGTTTGTTGATGCATATGTTCTAAACCACATTCTTTCTGAAGGTGTTTGTTCAAGATAAATACAGTCATTTTACCAGTAAATTCCCTGTGTGCAGGGCTTTATTTTTAGCAAACACTCTATGTCCATAGTTGACTTGGAGAATTTGTAAACATTCAGCTTTTTGGGTCTCCGTTTTCAGAAATTATAATCCAGTATGTATGGGATGGGGTGAGGGAAATGCATTTTCTAGGCAACACTCCTATTGTTACAGGCACTCTTATTGTTACAACACTCCTATTGTTACAGGCACTGTTATTGTTACAACACTCCTATTGTTACAGGCACTCTTATTGTTACAACACTCCTATTGATACAGGCATTCAGTTGGTCTCACTATGAAAAACAGTACAAACATGTCACTCATCAGGCACTCCTACAGCCCAAAACAGGAATCTACTGAACTAGTTTGGATGAAAGTGGTAGTGATCAAATGTGTTTATGCATTAGGGGTCATTGGATTTTAGCATATAAGCAGAATACGTCACTGCTTATGGCAGAAAAACAATTTATTATTATGCAATTTTAGGTTTCAGTATAAAGCCTGCGGGAAAGAATCATAGGGATAGGAACCGTCCCTGAATAACTTTAACCTTATTCTAAAGTGATCACTAGTTCTACCCATGTTTATAATCTGCTTTGTGTGCAAGATAGAGCTCTAATTTCAAATTTAGTATGAACAATTCACAGATGAATGGATGAAGGAGATCATTTCAAGGAGAAAGCATTTTGTGAATTATATTTATTGTTCTTTCTCCTCTTCTAGAACAAGTCAAGAAAGTGAATGCTTTTCTCTCATAGCTCTGGGAAAGCAGGGCAGAGAAGACTTTATAATACCTTATGCCACTTCCGGGGAAGAACTGAACTTAATTTTGTTTAACTGCAAAGGACAAATGGTTGCTTGACTCCTCAAGAGTTCTCAATTTTGAATGTTTCATTGAGTCTTTATTACACTATCACAACTAAGTCCCTTCGGCCCTAAGTAGAATGTTTTTTCTACTCAGCAATGGTAAAGGGTACATGTGAGTACTTACTATAGGAACATCCGTAGACCTCGACTCTCATGCCAATCTTCCCACTGGGATTCCATTCCAGGGGCACAAAGCGAACAAATCGGGCTCTCACTGAGTGCAGTAGCTTGTGGTGCACCACGCTGTCAGCATTCATGTTTCCTGCAAAGGTCTGCAGAGAAGAAAGGAGAGCCAGTGAGGTCTGTGTTATCATGGAATTTCAGTGGAAAACCATATTTGTTACTCCACAAACTCATACTGAAAACATACCTAATTGTTCACATATTTCAAATGAAATATGGGTTGGGTGAAAATCCTGCATCATGTTTTTTGTTTGTTTGTTTGTTTGTTTTCAGAAATACTTAACATTATTCTTTAAGAAATCCCTTTCGGGCCAGGTGCGGTGGCTCATGCCTGTAATCCCAGCACTTTAGGAGGCTGAGGCAGACGGATGATCAGGTCAGGAGTTTGAGATCAGCCTGGCCAGCATGGTGAAACCCTGTCTCTACTAAAAATACAAAAAATTAGCCGGGCGTGGTGGCGCATGCCTGTATTCCCAGCTACTCGAGAGGCTGAGACAGGAGAATCGCCTGAACCCAGGAGGCGGAGGTTGTAGTGAGTGAGATGATATCACTGCACTCCAGCCTGGGCAATAGAGTTGAGAATCTCAAAAAAAAAAAAAATCCCTTTTAAAAATTTTATGAATAAAGCAATTCTAGTAAGTCCTGAGGCATGACACACCTAAAAGCTTTACAAAGTTAACAATACAATGAAATTCCCATGTTCCTAATGTTCATAATCACTGAAGAATGGAAGATAACTGACAATCTGCTTTTAGAAGGAAAGGATTTTATTGAAGTAATTGTCACCATTAATTGAGGCCAGTCGCTATGCTAAGCACTTTCCATTATCATTATCACCATTTTACAGATTTTTCTTTTTTAAAAAAAGAAGCCTAGAAAGAGAAAAGGGGAAGGAAAAAAATCTCCAAGTCACCCAATTGGCTAGTAATTAGTCTGAAAATTCTACAGCCTCCTACTCTTCAACAATTTAATTGTTGTTACAGGAGGGAGATAACGCAACTCAGATTTATATCTTGTTCATTTTCACATTTCCTTGTGAAGTTTAAGCAAAAGTACACACAGCACAAAAGCTATCTGGTCTACTAACATTGTACTTCAAAGCCTTTATTTGGATGAACAATTATTGGGGACCTTTTTTTGCTGCAGATGAAATCCAAAGACTCACACCTAATATATTTTTTAATTGGAGTAAATATAGGTAACAAAAAATTTATCATTATAACCAATTTAAAGTAAATAATTCAGGGCATTAAGCATATTCACGTTGTTACACAACCATCACCACCATCCTTCCCCAGAACTTTTTCAACATCCCAATCTATTACCTCATCTTTAAGATGGGATGTCAGCTAGCATACCAATTTGCTTTCTTCGTTATGAATCATCTACTTTCTTCTTTTCAGCTTCTAATACTCATATATAAAACCTACTTGCTGTGCGCGATCAACGTCAACCAATCAAAAGAAAATCCATTGCTTTCACAAATGGCCAACGTGAAAACCAAGTAAGATAATTTTGCCTATTTAATGAAATCCATTTTCAAAGACTTTAACCTTAACCTTGATTGTATTTTCATAGCACCCGTGGATTCAGGTTATCTTGCATAATCTTTTCTACTACACACAAAACACTCACTAGCTAATAGCTCTGAAGTTAGGTAATTGATGTAATTACTATTATGTATCACAAAGTGTCTTATAAAGAAGGAAGAGTCTCCCTTTGTGTTTTGCTGCCCCTTCTGCAGCAAAACTCCCAGGCAAAAGAATGACTTAGTGGCGAGGAATTTCTTGAAATTTAAATTCAACGTTTCAGCTCCCAGGTTTGTCAAAGCTTTGAACATTTTCTCTTCATCCAAATGGAGAATGGCTTTGTTTGACAGAATTGCTCTTCCACATCCCCTGCTCCCAGCATTAGCATGTGGCACAGGTTTGAAGCTGTCCTCCATCCCTGCTCACCTGGAAAGGACGCCTCCCTGCGGAGTTGAGTTCTTTTAAAATGTCCTTGTGTCTCCATACCGCTTTGATATGCATTGGGGAAGGAAGAGAGATGGGATCTGGTGGTTTCTTACTGTTTTGGATAGAGTAAAAGTGTGTCATGTTTTTCTACAGCCTAACTGTGGAACCTTCTATTCAGCACTCTCAATTCCCTACTGATTGTGTTCATTACATCCCACCTCCCCAGGCAGGTGAGTCCATGGGTCTATGGCATTATTTATCGAATCCAAATGTGCAATAGAAACTTATCCACCTTCAAATGACTGGCTGCCCCTTCTGAGTTCGGCATAATTTGTAGATTGAATATCATACACACACACACACACACACACACACACGCACCTTAAAACAATGTTTAAAATTTGATCGCATACTCCAGATAAAAATATTTGTTTTATGACCTAGCAATGCGTTATAGGAGTTAATCCCGTGACTAATGCATGGTGTGCGCCAATGAGAAGGAATCCTGGACTCTCATTCTGAGAAGAGGCAGCCTTAGTATTGCAGTCTCACAGTCTCAAAGTCCAACTATCCCAGAGCCACAACATTTGCAGTTTCATAGTCTTAGAGGCTCATGGTCAAGCAGATCCAAAGTCTCACAGTTCTGAGATCTCAAAGTTTGCCACGCATGGTCCAAGGGACTTCCTGGTGCTGGTAGCTTAAAGTCACCTAGAAAGCATTTAACAATAGAGGCAGATTGAACCTAAACAAAGCTACAATCAGCCCCTCCCCAAGCTCACTGGTGAATCAAAGGCAATCAATTACTTATCAACACCGAAAGTTATGTGCTGGATGAATAGCAAGAAAAGACCTTCCTGTTAGACGTATTAAAGACATCGTCTTATCCAAAGCCATGTCAGTAATTGAATTTAACATGTGAACAACAAGAATGACAACAAACTACTCATCAGAAAAAAAAAAAAAAAAAAAATGGAAATCCCAAAATGCTGAAAGTAAAACACTATCAACCTAGCATTGTACATCCAATGCTGGAATTCAGAAAATGATACCCCAAAACATGGCACTTTGACATACAACTAAAGAAGTAGCCTCAATTCTCTCTGACGTTCCCCTCCTCATTCCATCTCTCAATACTTTGTCTGTTCCAAAGCACAGGCTATTCTCTGAAGTTCTTTTATCTACTTGGAAACTGAACCCACCAAAGAGAAACACAATTGTCTTCAATCCCCTCCCTGAAATTTAATTATTTAGGGAAGATTACAACTCATATTAGAGAGAGAAAAAAAAATCTAAAAATTAAACACCACACCTAGAACCCAGATGATCTTTATCTCTAATCCTATTCAATGCCTAAAAAGAATTATTTATTAAAAAAGTCTGAGTATTGGGTCCATCCATTTTCCCTGAAAATTGTTTACTGCTCTTCAAAATGACCACATTTCTCCCATCTCCCTTTCCCCTGTGAAGAAAGGTAATGAAGCATCTGGACCTCATTGAGTTACTGAGTTATCATTCTCTAGCAACTCCCCTGGGCTCATCCATGTTTTTTTTGTTTTTGAGACGGAGTCTCGCTCTGTCGCCCAGGCTGGAGTGCAGTGGCCGGATCTCAGCTCACTGCAAGCTCCGCCTCCCGGGTTCGCTCCGCCTCCCGGGCCACCTCGCCCGGCTAGTTTTTTTGTATTTTTTAGTAGAGACGGGGTTTCACCGTGTTAGCCAGGATGGTCTCGATCTCCTGACCTCGTGATCCGCCCGTCTCGGCCTCCCAAAGTGCTGGGATTACAGGCTTGAGCCACCTCGCCCGGCCCTCATCCATGTTAAATACATTGCTATGCCTTTTCTTTCTAGTATCCTGCTATTGTCAATTTGTTCCATTAATTTGTTCCATTTGTTAATTTTCAGTGAACTTTTAGAAACAAGAGAGGAAGCTTTCCCCTAACCTCTACACCCACCCCGCCCCCCAAAAATAGCTTTCAAATATGAAGGAAAAATTAAAGTTCCATGAACAAAATAAATAATTTCTTAGCTATATAGCTGCTAAGAAATGCTAATATGAAAATAGAAGAAATTGATGCCAGGTGAAATTTGTGGTGTATGGGAAAGAATGATGAGCTCTCAATCCCACTAGTGAAAATGCATCAAAAGGAAAGGAAATCAGTACATCAAAAGGATACTTGCACCCCCATGTTTATCACAGCACTACTCACAACAGCAAAGATATAGAAACAATGAGTGTCCATCAACAGATGAATAGTTAGAGGAAATGTAGTCTATGCATTATTCAGCCATAAAAAGGAATGAAATCCTGTCATTTGCAACAGTGTGGATGGAACTGGAGGTTATTATGTTAGGTAAAATAAGCCAGCTACAGAAAGACAAACTTCACATGTTTGCACTCACATGTGAGAGCTAAATATAAGTTGATCTCATGGAGGTAGAATAGAATGACAGTTACCAGAAGCCAGGAAGGGTATATGTGAGGTTGGGATGAAAAAAGATTGGTTAATGGGTACAAACATGTAGTTAGATAGAATAAATATGTTCTAATGTTAAATACCATAGTAGAGTGACTATAGTTGACAACAACAACGTATTATATATTTTAAAAGAGCTAGAAAAGGTGATTTGAATTTTTCCCAATACAAATAAATGATAAATGCTTGAGCATATGGATATCCCAAATACCCTGACTTGATCATTGCACATTCTGTGTATGTATCAAAATATCACATGCACAACATAACTATGTACAAGTATTACACATCCATTTAAAAATCAAATGAAAAATGCATGGTTAATTATAAAAGACTATCTTTCTTTCTTAAACATTTTAAAAGTCAGTTCATAGTTTTTTAAAAAATAATATCTTGTAATGTTTGCAAGGCACGTAGAGGAAAATATATGTGAACAAAACCAAAAAGGATGGAAAGTACAGAAAATGGAATTATACAAATGGGCAACAAATCAGAAAGGATATGAAAGATTCAAATAATATTATCAGTAAAATTGAACTAATTTACATTCATAGAATACTCCATTCAACAACTGCAGATTATACATTATTTTAAAGTCCACACAGCACATTCACTGAGACCATACCCTGCACCATAAAATAGGTCTTAGTTAAAACCATACAGTTTGTTTTTTAACCACAATTAAATTAAATTAGAAATCAATAATAAATCACCTAGAAAAACTTCAAATATTTGGAAGTTAATCAACATACTTCTAAGTATGTTTTGACCCACAGGTCAAAGAAGAAATCAAAATGGAAATTAGAAATTAGTTTGAACTGCATGATGATAAAAACACTGTATCAAAGCTTGTGGTTCACAGTTAAAGCAGACCTTAAGAGAAAAATTTGTGGCTTCAGTTCTTTGCACATAAGAAGAATAACATAAAATTAAAAATCTAATTTTCCCCTTCTAGAGGCTAGCAAGACAGTAAATTTAATTTAGAATATTAATAAATTGGAATATTACTCAACAATAAAAAGTAACAAAGTGCTGATTCCTGCAACAACACATTAGTTGAGCAAAATAAGCCAGCCATAAAGAGTGCAAACAGCACGATTCTGTGCATATAAAATTCTAAACCAGGCAGACCTAAGCTCTAAGGATGGAAACCAGATCAGTACTTTTCTTGACAGCATGAGGGCACGAATGACTGCAAAAACATTCATCAGTTCATTTGATCATAGCATTTTTGCGAAGTAGGTAGGCTGTTTTATCCTCATTTTAAAGGTAAGGAAACTTAATTTTAGAGAGGTTAAGTGATCCAAAGTCGTAAGTAAAAAAATTATCAGAAGTTGAGACTAGATTATAGAGATTCTGATGAGAGTCTAGTGACCCTTTTACTTCGCTCCCATAATCACCTCCATATATAAGTGGAGTCCAGTTTCTGCAACCAAATAATTATAGTGCCTGCATCACAGCTACCATTTTCAAGAGTCTTCTGCATGTCAGGCACTTGCTAGGCTCTTTGCATGTATTAGTTCACTTTGTCCCACTTATCATCAAGGAAGGTTTCAGCCCACTTCCTCACTAAAAGAGACACCCTGTTCCCGCCTCTCCATATGTATTTAACCCTTCTGAATTTGTAGTACGTCTTACAAACATGTGGCTCATTAACGTAGTGTCTCCGCCTCGCTAGGAAAACCCTGGGACTCAGAGAGATTAAAGGCAAGAACACACTGCAAAATCAGTGCAGGTCCTTTCCATTTACAATTCTGAGTAATATTATATGCACTACTTCTCAGAAATTTGTTTTTTTCTCTTTTCCCCAACCCCCCCATCCCCACCACCTTAGGTACTAATATACTGAAGTTATCCACAGGTCTTTTACAGTTATAACGAGATAAATGTTATTATTTTTATTACTGTCGAATATCATTCCTATGACTCTTAACAGAGCTGTTCACTGATCTTATCCCTACACGGGAACACAGTGCAGGAGTTTGTCTTTCTTTCCCTGGAGTTAAAGAACTCGAGGTTCAGAGAAGTTAAGTTTCTTGTAATGGTCACAGGGAGAGTGAAATTTGCTCTTCAAAGAGAATCTCAATCTCCCATCTTCTTCCAAGAACTCTCCATCACACTTGGCCTGAATATTAGAAAAGCAAATAAGCACATAGAAAGTAGATCACAGGGAGAGCTTACTCGGGATTGACACACAGAAGAATATGCAAGAAGTGAAAGAGAAGAGTATCGGTCAGCATTCAGCCCCTGCCCTTTTGCCACTCAGTCGTTCCTAAGTGTTCAGCACTGTTTGGTTGATGAATGGAAGAACCTGTGGTCATACAAAGGTGCTGATGCTTTTCCTCGACTTTGTTAGTCAGGTCATGGTGTGGGCAGTCACTGTGAGGCTAAGGCAAGATCGGTGCTGGGACTGATCAGTGGAGAGTGGACGGGTCTGAGCTGGCTGCCACCAGAGCCACTCATTTGGATTCTGTGAATTCACCGTAGCCAGCTGACCTACACTGTTGACTTTGACTGGCAGTGAGATTACAAGTATCCAGGTGTCACCAGGCAGATGTTATTAATTTGCCTAACTACAGTCTGTGCAATCAATGACAGGTACAGCAACCAAATTCTGCATCAGTGACCTTGCTGGGATGTCAGGAATTTTCAGGGAGACTCTGTTGCAAGTCTGGTGCTCTGCCAAACACACCACGTTGCCTAAGGGTCCATGTGAAGAGAAGCAGTGGGAGAGAAAAGAGATGAGCTTTGGGTACCAATCCTAACATCCCTGCTGATATGGTTTGGTTGTGTCCTCACCAAAGTCTCATCTTGAAATGTAGCTCGCATAACCGCCCCCATGTCATGAGAGGAACCCAGTGGGAGGTGATTGAATCATGGGGGTGCGTATTTTCCCCTGCTGTTCTCGTGATAGTGAATAAGTCTCACGAGATCTGATAGTTTTGGAAAGGGCAGTTCACCTGTAAATGCTTTCTTACCTGCTGCCCCGTAAGATGTGCGTTTGGTCCTTCTTAGACTTCTGCTGTAATTGTGAGGCCTTCCTAGCCATGTGGAACTGTGAGTCAATTAAACCTGTTTCTTTTATAAATCACCCAGTCTTGGGTATGTCTTTATTAGCAGCATGAGACTGGACTAATATGATTTGCCCTGTCATCCCCAGCAAGGCACCCAGACTGTAATTCCTCTGGGAATATGGATTGTATCTCGTTTTAAACTGCATTGTCCAGAACCGTGCATGGAGCACAGTATTTCTTAAAGGTATATTGAAATGGATTTCAGTAACCCAAGCCAAATATATGTAGTTTTTTTCAAAATCAGTCAATTTACAAACAACATCTTAATGCTTCGCATACTGTTATTAAAGACTTGCTGAATAACTGGGTGAATTAATGAACAAAGAAACATAAAAAAACTTTTCTAAATCTGTTTACTCATCAAGAAAATAGTGAAAATGAAGTCTGCAGGGAAGATGTGAATCATACATCGAATACATATGCAGACGACACTTCATTTCGTAGGTTCTTTCCAATACAAGCCATACTCTTCAAGAGGCAGAGAGACAGAGAGAAAAAAAAGAGAGGCAGGTTCCAACAGGAAATACTTGTAAAAAGATCTTTGTATGACAGTGTATGCTGAAGCAACGGCCTGTTAATACCTCAAGTCACATGCAAGGAATGTGTCAATGACACTTAACGTTTTCTGAATGACTTTCAAAGGGATGTCCCCCCGGAAGAGTATAAACTAAAGTTAAGGAGGAACTAGCAGCACAGAGGTAATTAGAAATGATTGGTTTTCTTTTTAATTTAAGAAGATACATTTAATAAGGCAAAGGGTAATTAACATGCAAACCACAGACTTAAAGCTAAAATTGACAAACCCATTCAGGCTTCAGAGTTCCAAATGACTACACAGAGCAGTGCAAAAATGGATTTCAGACAGGCATTTATAGAAAAGAAAATGAGAGAGATAGGTGTTAGGCACTGGCCACTACTGGTAGCTGAGAGGAACTCTGAAATGATAGATTTGAAGAGACAAAAATAAGAGTTAAACGATCGCATTGTCCTTTTCCCCCACTCTTCCTTACTTGGAGCACAGGGCCCATTATATCCTAAGTGCATATGTGTGTATCTACTTGTTGTTTAATAGGGACAGTTATTTGATTAGCTTGAAAGACCACTCAGAATTTGATGGCTATCTAAGAATCCTCTTGTATCTTAACAGTTGGCAAGAGGGGAATGACTGATTGGCACCACTTTGCCACCCTGCTTGCTTTGCCTGGTTACGACCTGCAGATTAGAGAAACAATGCAAGGATTTAAGCCAACATGGGAGAAAAGCTGACATTCCAGCCCGATCTCACTGCCAGTGGCATGGGTATAGGCTCTCAGAACTGTGCTAGTAATAATCACGTGCTCATGTTCTCTCCCTTCTTTCAGGAGTCACTACCAACTCTGTGCTCTTACTCTCTTGGAGTTGTGTACCTGGGACACTGAAGATCTATATGTTTATGCCTCTGTCTCTGGCAGTAGAAATTCCCTCCAGTGGGTATTAGCGCTTCCTCATTCCCAGCCCAGCCCTGGCACATGTTTTGGGACACATGTGCTCCTGTGTCACTACTCATCAACTTGACATTTTCCTCCTAGTCTCCTTGTCCTGACCTTTACTGTCAGTCCTTCTCCTGAAACTTGACATGGCCACTTTGGAAAATGAAATCTGAAGGGATCCTAACATGGACCACTTTGTTATTCAGTTACCCATATGAAAGTTATTTCTGATGCAAATCTTACTAAATATAGAGTCTCCTAACCCACTCCTGGAACTCCGTCCTAAACCACCAGTTATATCCCTTTTTATTCTTAGTGATGGGATATGATAGAACTTGTCAGCAGAAGTTACTCAGTAAAACCGTGAAGGTTGCAGGGGGTAATGTCTTCCATTAAGTGACTCTGCCACTGGAGACTCCAATGTTGTCAGAGTGACCAGCACCTGGCCCCAGGCAGAAAAGCCCAGCTTCCCCTAAGGGCAGTGCCCCACGACCAGGGAGGTGCTGCATCGCTACCCTCACTGCCCCATGAAAGTTATTACTTCTATATTCCATTTTCTCATCCTTCTTCTACTTTGATGAACAAGTGTCCTTTCCTGTGAATTATTTGCATTAAAACTCCTCCATCAATAACGTAAGTACAAATAGAACTTATTGAAAGTCAAGAGTTACAAGCACCAAGAAAGGGCATTGATAAAGTTATTTTAAGGTAGATGTGGAAGAACCCAAATCACCATTGGGCCTCTGCCTATTTATGGCTTTAACAACCAAACACTAATTTAGAATGAAATTTCTGAATAACGTTCTCAAAGTTCTTCTCAGAACAATATGAACTTTTGTATATAAGTAGTCTATCAGCATCCCTATGATAGTGATAATGAGTCACTTAGTACTAGAAGATAAAGTATGACAACTGATATTATGTACATCAACCCAGAAACAAACAGAAATGTGCCTTTATTGCCCACTGGCTTGTATAATTCAGAAGAGAAATTCTTCTCAAAGGCATTATGCATGTAAAGATAAATGTTTGTTAAGTAATTGAGGACATGCATATGACACCAGACTCCTCAGTTGCTATTGCTGTGTTTGTTCTGAAATTCTGAATTTTGTATGACTTCTGCTGTGTGAAGTATGAGATAATCGGCTTGGCGTGATGGTTCTTGCCTGTAATCCCAGCAATTTGGGAGGCCGAGGCAGGTGGATCACATGAGGTCTGGAGTTTGAGACAGCCTGGCCAACATGGTAAAACCCTGTCTCTACTAAAGAAAATTAGCTGGGGGTGGTGGCATGCATCTGTAATCTCAGCTACTCGAGAGGCTGAGGCAGGAGAATCGCTTGAACCTAGGAGGCGGAGTTGCAGTGAGCCAAGATCGTGCAACTACACTCCAGCCTAGGTGACAGAGCAAGACTCAGTCTCAAAAACAAAAGTAATTTAAAAAAAAAAACAAACAAAAAAACCCCACAGTATCAGGGGTAATGAAGCGACTGTTGAAACAGTGTCATATATTTATGTTTCTGTCTCTGCACTGAGAGATAACACCAACATGTATGGCAGCTCCACCACATGGCGCACGCCTGGAAAAGACCGAAATACCCTCTTAGCAAAATCAGACTTTTCACATTCCACTACAGAAAAAAGAAAACAACAACAACAGACAATGCCTTTGCCCTTTTAAACAAAGTAAATAGAAATCTTTTTCAACTATCTTGCCAACGAGGTAGGGAACTAGAGCATGGGAGTTGGCAGGGCAGCCTGACCTTCTCTTAGAGCATCTGGAGTTAAGGAGTGATATTGTAGCAAGGGCTAGGCCCAGAGCTAGGAAGAGGCTAACTCAGGTCTACAGGGTAAAGCCTTGGGGCAAAGAGAAAAACAGAAACAAAGATGAAAAGGCTGCTAGTCTTCATAACGCCTTTATGTTCTTATGTGCATTGCAGTGGCTTTAGGAGGTGATCTTGCCAAATCTTTTTTGTCTTCCCAGCACGATTTCTCTTTCTCTCTGTCTTGCATTATTTTCTTTCCTACACTTATCACCACCTGACAAACTAAATATATGCATATATGTCCCTATACTTGTCTATCTCCCTGCCATGACACTTTAAGCTTCCTGAGAGCAGAGTATTCTCCTAAAATCTCAAGCAGTAGAGACGGCCCATAAATCCTTGTTGAATGAAGAAATAATAGGTAGCATTGGTTTCCCTATTTTTTTTTCATTATAAGCCCTGTTATGTTTTCATGGTGCATCTTGAGGGAATAATGCTCCATGAAAATCGGAACATAATATCTTAATGGGAGGTCTTAATGGGAGATCTACCTGGTCATGGCTTTGGATGGAAAAAAAAAAGGATAGGAGTTTTGAGGAATGTTCTCAATGAAATGTCATTAGTTTAAGAGGGAACTGGTATGACATTATAGTTTAGAGCTCCTTCTACTACCACAGTGAATTTAGGAATCTTAAGTGTCAGGCTACAGTGCTTCAGAGAAGCAAATAATAAAGTGTCAACGTTCAAGGTTCACCGAGCCCTACGTTACCCAGACTATCCAAAATTATTTGAGATGGAAATATCAAAAGGAGTGAATGGGCAGTATATGAAGTCTGTGTTTCATCCTTGATGCCATTCCACACCTCGGAGAGTCAGCTTGTTTACCCCACAAACTACCCACAGACTGTGGGCTCTAGTTTCTGCTATCCTTTATGCTTAATTGACCAGAGAATAAGCTAAGGCTGGTGCTGGTTTCATGAGAAACAAATGATGACTAAATAAATCTAGGATGCTCCCTCATCCTCATTTCCTCCTCAGAGCTTTCCAGGCTCACTTCCAGGGATGAACATCTACACCAGCAGAAAAGCCCCAACTTGCCTGTCCTATAGTCAATTTTCTCCAAATATAATTTCACCTCCCTGAATGGGAATCTTTGAGATAACAGATTCTTGTGGGAAAGAGGAATATGAAGGCAGACACCATGTGTCTTTTTTAATCATTCATTTTATTGAGATTTGGATCTTCAACTAGCCCTCTAGGGAGAAGACGTAAGCTCACTGACAGTCTGTGGCAAAACCACATACTAGCCCAAGTTTATCACGATCTCCTCCTCTCTTCTTCACTCCTTTGTTCCCTTTCTTTTCTTAGGTGACTTTCAACTTTTTCTGTTGAATTGTAAGTAGCCCGAGCACTGAATTTTTCCTTTTCCTAGGGAAAATGAGCAGTTGAGGAGGCAAATTTTAAAAGGAACACATGAAGGATAATGGAAGAAAGAAGGAAGACAGAAAGGAGGAAAACACTTTACAAGCTAAAGGAATTAATTTCTCTTGCCCATTTGGCTGGTAAATTGAGACAGAATTACTGGATATTTACTGTAAGCTCTGAGGTCTGGCCTTGAGTAAATAGAAACCCAAGTCAGTACCTGGTATATGGCCCACCTCCCTCCGTCTTCACCATTATCTTCATCATGTCCTTCCTGGATCACTGCAATAGCCTCCAGACAATTGTTTGGCCTCCAGTGTTACTCCCATCCAATCAATCTGACAAGTGAGTTAATTACCTTTAAGATAAAGTAGGGCTGGACCCAGTGGCTCATGCCTGTAATCCCAGTATTTTGGGAGGCCAAGGCAGGCGGATCACCTGAGGTCGGAAGTTTGAGACCAGCCTGACCAACATGGAGAAACCCCTTCTCTACTAAAAATACAAAATTAGCCAGGTGTTGTAGCACATGCCTGTAATCCCAGCTACTCAGGAGGCTGAGGCAGGCGAATCGCTTCAACCCGGCAGGCGGAGGTTGCAGTGAGCCGAGATTGGGCCATTGCACCTCAGTCTGGGCAAAAAGAGCAAAAACCCATCTCAAACAAACAAAAAAGATAAAGTAAAAATTCCTTAATATTCCCTATAAAGCCCTCTGCTTTCCAAATTATCTCCTGCTGCTTCTCTCCTCTCCATGTCCTCCTTCTGTTATATCAGACTACAAGATGTTCCCTCAAACACAACAGGGAACTAATTCCTTCAAGCATCTTCTCAGCTCTGTTTTTCCCCAACCTCTGTGTTGAAGCTGGTGGCACTCTCCTTGTTCATCCTAATGGTATTTGCCGTCATGGAAGGAAATCAGCAAAGGAGCTGGAATGTCTGTATTTAGGTTGGTCTCCTCTTCTAGACATGGTCTCCTCTTCTAGACAGCAAGTGCTTTGAGGGCCACTGCCCTGATTCATTTTGCATCCCTGGCACCTGCACAAACTACAGTACACAGAAGGTAGAGAATATATGGTTGTTCCCACAAACGCAGAGGAATTTTGTATAAATCACAGTGCAAAGAAAGGAGAGGACATCACTAAAGGAAATTTCTGCTTGTCTATTATGAAGCACAAAAAATGTAAACATTTTGTCTAACTCAGGTATCTGCTATCATGAAATTATTTCCTTTGAGCTAAAGATAAATGTGAAGTCCGATGGCAATGTTTTGCTGGTGGCTCTACAAAGATGCGATTTTTCATTCTTCATTTCACTTGCTATCCCTAGATCCCCCTTGTGAAGTGTCACTGGATCGCTGGCTGCATGTGCAAGATGAAACTACTGGGCTTTTAAGAAAGATCCCCTTGAAAGTCACCTCCAACCATTATTTCATGTATCACCTTAGGCCATTCATATCATCTTTCAGAATCTTAGTCTATTCATCTATTAAATGGAGATAACAATACCATGGGAAAGGAATCATATATATTAAACAGTCACACATTTATTTATATTTTAGAGTAACATAACATCATTGTAGTGACCTCCAAAGATGACTTTGCAGAAGATGATATAGACTGAATTCTCCTGCAAATTCATACACTGAAATCCTAATGCCACTGTCACATTATTAGGAAGTGGGGATTTTGAGAGGTAATTAGTTCATGAGAATGAATCTTCTGTGATGGAATTAGTGTCTTTGTAAGAATAGAAAAAGAACTAGCCCTCCCTATCTTGGCTTTCCCTCATATGAGGAGGCAATGAAAAAATATCCACTTGAACACCAGGAAAAGTGCTGTTACCAGACAGTGGATCTTCCAGCACCTTAATCTTGGACTGTCCAGCCTCCAGAACTGTGGGTAATAAATTTCTGTTGTTTAAGGCTATTGTACATTTGTTATAGCAGCTAGAACTATCTAAGACAGAAAGGCTCTGGAACTGTCAACCCGCACCAAGCAATCACACAATCTAAATAGAAAAAAACTTGCTCACTATGCAAATTCAGCATCAACGAAATTCTCTGGCCTCTCCTATCCACAAGAGTGTCACCTAATTTTTTTTTTTCCACACAAAATGCCTGAAAGCTTTCAGCATTGCAACATAGTGATGTCCTAAGACAGGAGACTGAGACTCAAGGAGATGCAGCGATGCTCAATGTTAACTTCTGGTCAGCAGCCTAAGTAGGGCTCATTATTCTCTACATTTGACTCTGACTGGCCTTTTTCTGCACAGATTGTTATAGTTCAAGACAAAAAGTCCTGGCGCAAAATACTGGGAGACCTGTATTCTAATACCAAATGTATATTAAACAGTTGTTATTATTATCATTATTGCTATTATTATTGTTGTTGTTGACAGGTTAGCAGGGGTATTGAATTCATATATAGAAAGATCTATCTCAAGCCCCAGTTCACATTACAGTGAATTTACTCAACTAAGAAATTCAGTGAATTTTTGTTTATTTTAATTGCTTTCTGGAGCATCTAGATCCAACTATTCATTAGAAAAAGTATAAAATTGAAAACAAGGCTCTGACACTGCATTTAAAGTAGCAAGCTATTTTTGAACTGATAAAATTGTTTAAAAAGGAGAAAAGGGCCGGGCGCGGTGGCTCAAGCCTGTAATCCCAGCACTTTGGGAGGCCGAGATGGGCGGATCACGAGGTCAGGAGATGGAGACCATCCTGGCTCACACGGTGAAACCCCGTCTCTACTAAAAATACAAAAAAAACTAGCCAGGCGAGGTGGCGGCGCCTGTAGTCCCAGCTACTCGGGAGGCTGAGGCAGGAGAATGGCGTGAACCCGGGAGGCGGAGCTTGCAGTGAGCTGAGATCTGGCCACTGCACTCCAGCCTGGGCGACAGAGCAAGACTCCGTCTCAAAAAAAGAAAAAAAAAAAAGAAAGAAAAAGTATAAAATTGAAAACAAGGCTCTGACACTGCATTTAAAGTAGCAAGCTATTTTTGAATTGATAAAATTGTTTAAAAAGGATAAAAGGGGGGGGGGGGGCGGAGAGGGGAGGAATAGTGCTTGCTGTAGCCTGCATCTCACTTCAGTTCTTTACAACATATTTATTAAAGCATTTCGTATCCAGAAAAAAGGACCCCCTAGAACTGCGAATTGATTAGCCTTCTCCAATAGTTTGCAACAGTGCTTCCACTGCTGATATTAATCATGCTTCCAGCAGCTCCTCTGCACCAATACCAGGGAGGTCTGTACGCCCCATATCGAATGCAAGGAATTAACGCTGGATAAATGTGTTGGGACCTTGCTGTGTTAAGGAACACTCAGGCTCTGTTTATCCTTTGCTTCATTCCCAAGTTTAAAGAGTGATTTTCAGACTATCCAGCTTGGTAATTCTATACTTGGTCTGATTTCATTGTTGACAATGTTTGAATCAAGCTAGACAGGCATATGGAGTTCCTTAGCTTGACTTGCAAGGTCTTATTAGCCGGCCCTGTTCTGCTTTGAGTCTTATTTTTTACAATCCCTGAATGTACTATAAACTCCAAAAAATTAGACTACTCAATGTCACTGGCCAGACACATTACATGCAGTCTTGTTTTAGGGTCTTGGTGCTACTACTGCATGGCACTGTAGCAAGGTGTTGATGATGGACTCTGGGGCACATTGCCTAGGTTCAATCATTGCTCTCCCACTTACTGGATGTGACAATTCAGGCACACACTTAGCTTTTCTATTCTGGCATTTGCCCAACTTTAAAATGGGGACAAGAGTGCATTTCTCAAGAGGATGGTGAGTGTGTGTGTGTGTGCGCACATGTGAGTGCATGTGTGTGTAGAAATATAAATATATGTATGCATATTAGTTAACATGTATGCTAATAATTTATGCCAGAATTATTCTATGTAATATGCCATATACATTGACATAGTGTTTAGATATGGCTTAGAACAGTTCTAGCATGAAGTATGAAGTTTTGGCACAGTATGTGACCTACATAAGTGTTAACTACTATTATGGCTAGTTCCACACGTTTAGTTAAACTGTGGTTATTCTTCAGGCTCACGTCAGATACTGACTCCTTTATTAAACAATCCTAATTTTCTAAGCAGGAGAGCAGTGAGAATATTTATTGGATGTAGAAAATGATCCAGGTGCATGTTTTCACATCAGTCTTTTGTCATATCCTATGCTGTTTCTGGGCATTTTGGAAATGAGGAAACTGAGAACTCAAAGTCCAGTAAGTTGCCCACAGTGGACTTGGGATGTGAGCCCAGGTCTGTCCCCCTGTGCAAACTGACTTTCTCTCTGCTCAACACTGTTGCTTCTTGGGAGGCACGCGCTCTCTTTCCTCTGGACTGCCAAGGCACATTATTTCTCAATCCCTCACGGCACTCGATTCTTTCTATTTTGTATTATAACTATGGGTGTACATACTTGACCTTCATTATACAAGAATGTGTATTTTTAGAGCAGAAATCTCATATATTTATATATGCATTCCCTTCCCCAATTCCACCTTGTTTGTTCCTTTGCTTTATCAATGGGCATGTTTGCTTCCTCTATAAGATTCTGTGTTTCTTGGGTGAATTTCATTGTTGGAAGATGATTTCACCCCAGCATTTATCAAAGGGTAAGATCAAGAGCATTTTATTATGTATTTTACTGAATTATAAATATATATAGCATGTAAAAGACTGCCACTACCTGAAGCTCTGATACTTTAGTGGTATATTGAGCCTGAATTGGAGCTTCACAAGATTCCTTTGGTGGGCAGCAGAATGCACGTGTCTTGGCAGAGGCGATGCAGTCAGAAGGAAGGGTGAAGGAAAAGCAGATGGGCTGCAATCTTGTCTTCACCACAATGGGACCTGGGCAAGCTACTCTACAACTTTAAGCACTCGTTTTCTCCTCTGTGGAATGCGAATGACAACACTGGGTTTATCAGAAAGCTGTTTAAAGAATGAAAGGCAAAGGTATGTCAATTACTTGCAAGTTCCTGAATGTAGCAAATCCTCATTGAGTGTTCAATATACAACTTTTCCTTCCTGTTAATATGCCACCTGGGGTCAAATTGTCCATGGAAGTCTAAGCCATTCTCTGTCAGAAATTGTTTGTAGTACTTGTCCAGAGATGTCTTATTCCTTCATTCCCGTTTCTCCTCTTTCCATGCTCTGAATTCACCTTTTTGTATTTATTTATTATCTTTTTGTTTTTCTTTTTTGAGACAGAGTCTCACTGTGTTACCCAGGCTGGAGTACAGTGGCACCATCTTGGCTCTCTGAAACTTCTGCCTCCCGGGTTCAAGCAATTCTCATGCCTCAGCCTCCTGAGTAGCTGGGATTACAGGTGCTAGTCACCATGCCCGGCTAATTTTTGTATTTTTAGTAGGGATGGGGTTTTACCATGTTGGCCAGGCTAGTCTTGAACTCCTGATCTCAGGTGATCCGCCCGCCTTGGCCTCCCTAAGTGCTGGGATTACAGGTGTGAACCACCATGCCTAGCCTATTTACCTTTTATTAATGACTACAGAAAATATATAATAGCTACAACAGTTATTTTATATATAATGTAGCTGGGTTCTCTAACTTACCCAAAACATTTTAAAATCTTGGTGACTAGAAGCCAGGATAAACTGCTAGCTTAAAGCTGACGGTGTGGTTCATTCATATATAGAGAAGAATTGCAAATTTACTTTGCAGAAAATAAATCACAAAACCTCAGTGTGCCCCTTGGTTTTACCAAAGTAAAGCCATACCCCTGTTCAGGTGAGGTGCAGCCTGACACAATGGGATGTCCCAGAGAGAGCCTGAGCCTGGGCTTGGCAGAACTACATCCTGCCCCTCTTTACATAGCCCCTATGGTAAGTTTGTATGCACCCATGGTTTTGGGGTGCAGGAGATCTGGTCAAAGGCACCCTGTAGGGGCAGCTGAGTGAATCCATACAACAGAGTGTCATGCTATGGGTGAAGCAGAGAAGCCCAGCAGGGTTGCCTGGCATTGGGGGCTGAACCCCATGCATGGGTCTAGCATCTTTAACACATAATAGTAAAAGTTTTCTGTGTGTGATTTGCTTTGACTTACGTGCAAACCTTCTCCTTGTCTCCAAGCCTTACGGTGAAGTCTTACCTAGTCTTTGGAGAATTATGAAAACAGACTGGAGAAGTCTATTCTGACACTGCAAAAAGGGCAGGAGTCCCAGCTGAGATGAAGAGCAACAGCCAAGGTGAATTTGAAGAGCACATGAGCAATCCTTGGGGTCTCTCAGAAATCTTTAGGAGTCAGAGAAGTCATGGGAAATGGTGGGTTGGCTAATTGCCATTTGGAAATTAAAGAGAAGTATGACATCTGAGGATGCCGCATGCCACATTACACATGGCCTCCACACATGACTCTGCAATCTACAACAGTAAATCGGCAGGGATTCAAATCTAATAAAACTATGCTCACTCAACGAGGTTCTCCCATTCTTCTTTTTAGATTACATGATAAGGAAACTAACAGAAAAGTTTTGGGTTTACAAAAACCACAAAACAAAAAATTAAAATAAAATAAAAATTAAAAATTGTTTACACGGTAATCTAAAAAGCTAAACAACTTTGAAAATTGTCCTGGGATCGGTCCACATCAGATTTAATTGTCTGTACTTGTCTGAATATATTTAAGGAAGAGTTTTCATGAGCGTTAAGCCAAAGGTGCTTCTTTAAAATTCCTTAATTAACCTGAGACCCACGTTGCCAAAGCAAACCCACCAAAGCTTGTTTTTGGCTTTGGTTTTGTCGTCTTTTTTTCATTCTCTTTGCCTTCCTTTCTTTCTTTTTTCCTTCCCTCCTTCTTTTTCTTTTCTTTTCTTTTTTTTTTTTTTTTTTTTGGCAAAGAACAACAAAATGCAAATCAAAAGCCAGATTGATTCAAATACCATGCTTAAGAAACATATCTGAACAAATTATTCAGAGCAGGAGCTAGGGATTCTGAGAGAGATGACAGGGTTGTATGAATAAATTTCAATATGGCTTTACTTCTTTATGATATAATCTCAGTCTTAATTCCCAATGAAGCTGCCAAAATGCATTATAGCCCTGTCTCCATTAAAGAGATTTTGGTTTTGTCAACTTACTTTCTGAGTATTTAGATATTTCATTTAATTGACCTATTTCTAGAGATTTGTAAAGACAACTGGTTTAAAAGATTAGTAATCTTTTAACTGTTTTCCTTTTAAAGGCAATCAAAGCGATTTCTTTCCATCATCATGGGCAGTGGTTGAGCATATACCAGAGTAATCTTGCTTAGATTATTTGACCTTTTCCTCATCAACTTTTATAGTTCGTCATTCCTGCTAACATTTCTTCACAGTAAGCAATCTTGGTGTATAGTAAATGCTAATTGGTCCTTTAAAAGGTTCCCATGATAAATACCTTTATGCCTCAATTTAAATTTTCTGGGCACAGAACAGAGATGGGAGAAGTCACTTTGTGCTGTGTCCTTCATCCAGATTCATGCTTTTCTCTAACCTCCCTGATTCTCTGCAACTTTTGATCACTTACTCCTTGTCTTATTTTCCTGTCATTTTCAGTGCCTGCTCTCACCTTTCCCTTTCTTTCTTTTTTTTTCTTTTCCTTTTCCTTTTTTTTTTTTTTTTGAGACGGAGTCTCGCTCTGTTGCCCAGGCTGGAGTGCAGTGGCCAGATCTCAGCTCACTGCAAGCTCCGCCTCCTGGGTTTACGCCATTCTCCTGCCTCAGCCTCCCGAGTAACTGGGACTACAGGCGCCGCCGACAGGCCCGGCTGTTTTGTATTTTTAGTAGAGATGGGGTTTCACCGTGTTAGCCAGGATGGTCTCGATCTCCTGACCCCGTGATCTGCCCACCTTGGCCTCCCAAAGTGCTGGGATTACAGGCGTGAGCCACCATGCCCGTCCTCCCTTTCTTTCTTTGTCGGTAACAACAGCAAGTGCTCTGGATTCACAGGACTGTCATCGATCCTTTTTGTTTTTTTACAAAAGACTCAGAGGCTGCAAAGAAAAGCAATGAGGTGGACTGACAAATAGCCATTTGCCCAATGCAAGTGGCAATTTAGAGAAGACGATGAGGGGAGGCGGCTGCTTTTTGTTTTTATTGCCTGAGTTACATCAGGTAAAAAGTGATATGAACAGGTCAAAAAGTCACAAAGACGACTTTATCACGTCCACCCATTTTTATGATCACATTATGTCTTCTTTCCATTTTAAATTTTCTAAATTTTATATTCTAATTAGCTAATCTAAATATGTTAATATATTAAAATCTAAAATTTCTCAAAGATCTAAAATATCTTACTGTTTATACATTCTTCTTAACAAATGGTGTATTTGTTATGTAACAGGTATTTTTTAAATGCACACCAGAAATATATTATTTTAGTTAATTTCCTAGACAGTCTGTGTGTGGTATACTTTATTATACCCATCTCATAGATGAAGATCTAGATCCATAGAGTTCAAATAACTAGTCCAAGGCTACATCTCAGTTAATACGTAGAAGCAGATTTAAACCGCTGCTAGTTTGGCTTCAGAATTTAACTTTTCTAGACCATGCGGAGTAATACTGGAACCAGCAGTTCTCAGAACCCATGTCTAACACAAATACTTTTTATCTCCCTTACAGAAATGCTTTCATAGAAATTTCTCAATTCTAGTCCTCTGCCTTTATAGAAAGTAGGTGTGTCTTTCTGAATGTTGTGCAAAAATATCGTCCAGCCTCGTTTTTATATATTGTATATATTGTATCACACAGTGTATATGCATCACCTATAAAACCACTATTCAAAATATTATGCATTATAACACCCAGTGTTTTTGTATAAGGGTTTGGCCAAATACTTTCTCCTTGAGTGTAATTATAGAAAAAAATAATGAATTTACTGCACAGCTAAATGGGCATTTTCTGTTAGTGCAACCTGACACGTTACCATTTTTGCCTCAGCTACTAGAAAAAGAACTATTTTCTTATTTTCAAGTAGGTGTTTGAGCCTACTTGATTAACTGCACCCTAGTACACTCTGCTTTGTGTACTCTACACATGCTTCCAGTATGTTTCTGTTTACTTTTGTCCTCTTGGTGTTATTTCTCATAATATTTATCTGATTGGGGCTAACCAGTGACCTCCCACTGAAAGAAGCAGGGACAGGTGGGCTGTCATGGCTTTTTAGTAGAGAATCCTGTGCTGGAAGGTAACCCTTTCTGTATCATGGACAAGATGTAACTAAATGTAGAGTCAGAAGCCACTCTCAGGATTAGCTGCTAAGCTATTTGGTTGACAGGTGAGAAGTTAGTCAGAGGATGCAGATGAGAAGTCAAAATCACAATGAAAAATTTTAAAAAAGGAAGGCAGAGAAAGATCTAGGAGTTGACTCTGTCGGCAGTTGGATTATCTAGAGCCAGGGAGAAGGCCTAGCCCTTCGATTATCAATAGAAAGATTGATTCAGGCTCATCTATCTTTTGTTATCATTGGTCGTGCTTTGGGGACACTCATCCTTTGGATTTTTTAGCTGAAAGAGACTCTGGGCTGACAAACAACCCAAGTGTTTTTTTGTTGTTGCTGTTTACATTATTATTACTATTGTTATTACTATTATTACTATTATCATTTTGGAGATTTTGTCTCCTTCTGTTGCCCAGGCTGGATTGTAGTGGTGCGATCATGGCTCACTGCAGCCTTGACCTCTCAGGCTCAAGAGAACCTCCAGCTTCAGCCTCCCAAGTAGCTGGGACAAGAGGCAGGTACGATCACAACCGGCTAATTTTCATATTTTTTTGTAGAGACAGGGTCTTGCTCTATTGCCCAGACTGTCTCAATCTTTTGGCCTCAAGTGATCCTCCCACTTCAGCCTCCTTAAGTGCTAGGTAGGATTACAGGCATGAGCCACTCTACCCAGTCTAAATTATTATTCAAAACAAGCAAACAAAAAAAGGTGTGCTGCTGCTTCTTTTATTTACTTGCATCTCTACTACTTGTGGAAGGCAGATATGCCTTGTTTTTTTGTGTCAAAGCAACTGAGATCAGAATCTCCACTATGTGAATAATTAACTGATTTGTTAAACATATATGAATTTTTTTGTCTGACAAAAATGAAACTGGTCTAACTATAAAAAACAAAAGAGAAAAACACATTTTAGAAGGCAAGAGACAAAACCTATGGGTTAACTAGCTATAGCAGGAACTACTTGAAAATGTCAAAAGAATGTTACAGACACTAAGCATTACATTCTTGTTATTGATAATCAATCCTTTAAAAAAACTGAATATTTTATTTCGAGTGGAATTTGGAAAAAAGGACAGTCAATTATATTAATATTTGCAGCAGCCAGTCTTTTCTCCAAGTTGTAGTGACACATTTTTTTTCAAGCAAAACACTTTATTAGCTTTGTAAACTCCTTATTTGCACTTCTTATCTGCACCCAAACATGACATGACAGAAAAGGTTTCTGTTTGTTTGGGTCGGCTCTTTTTCCTTTAATTCACCTTATTGAGTTTGACTGCATTGAAATAAAATTTTGGAAAAAAGAGATGTAGAAGAAAATATGGCGTTCCTCCAGCCTCTCTGGTCCTGTTGACATAGTTAAGCCGCTTTGCTTCAGGAATGAATAAACCCTGAAGTCTTTCTTTGTGTCCAGGATTCTGTGAGGCTGTAGGAATAATGGTGAGCATAAAAATGGGCCCCATGCAGCCTGGTCAACATGGTGAAACCTCATCTCTCCTAAAAATACAAAAATTAGCCGGGCATGACAATGGGCTCCCATAATTCCAGCTACTCAGTAGGCAGAGGCAGGAGAATTGCTTGAACCCGGAAGGTGGAGGTTGCAGCGAGAGGAGTCTCGCTCTGGGAGACAGAGCGATACTCTATCTCAAAAAATAAATAAATAAATAAAAATAAAAAAAGAAAAAGAAAAGTAAAAAAAAGGCCCCATGCTTGGTTCTTGAAGTCAGACTAGGGATGGACATTATCAAATATTCACACAAGTGAACGCACGATTATGAAAGGCGAGGAGCGGGAACATGTAAATGTTTTGAGAGCATATAATCCTGGCACTGGGCCTAGAATGAAGGTTCAGAAAATGCCTTCCCAGGGAATTGATGCATAAGTTAAGGCTGGCTCCCTAAGCTTCTTAAAAGCCAAGGCTTTTGCTAGAAACATGGGAAGGCTAGAGCCCACCGGAAGTGAGATGGGCTGCACTCAGAGGTCCCTGCAGAACTGCATGCTTGCCTTTCTGGAGTGGCATCAGCAGTGCTTTGCAACCCAGGGTTCTGGTGGTAGCTTCAATGACTGCTGTCACTGCAGACCAGGAGTCCCTCTAAAGCCACTGCTCCCCCAGCCTTCAGCTGGCCTAGCCACCATCTGACAGCACCTTGGCTCATGCCCAAGTCACACATCTCTGGAGTCCTGCTCCTGAGGCATGATGCCTTTAGGAGGCAGTCTGTGCTCACAAATGTTCATCTGAAAGCATAGGGAGTTAACACATCAATGACAGAGTTGGAGGACAAATTCTTTTCTTTTCATCCTCTAGACACACTGTTATAAAGTGTAATCTCTTCCTACGGCTTCAGAGTGGAAGAGTGGCTAGTTTGAAATGTCACCCCTTCAGAATGACTTTCCCTGTTTTCCTGCCTCCATCCCATTTTCCCTCACTCCTGATTCTCTAGGATTGCATTCTCCAGCAAAAGCTTTGGACTCAGACTTTATTTTTCAGGACACTGTGGCTAAGATAGGAGGGTTGTAGAAGGAGCTTGATACTGGTCCTCATTCTATGTGCTTTGATCTCAGAGTATAAGCTCAGAGACAAAAAAACAGAAATAGAAATAATAGATTTGAAGAAAATTATTGGTGAGGCATCGTAGCCAAAATAGCTTAAGCATGACTTTGCTATCCCCAGCAGAAAAGATGACATTCTAGTTGGGCTCTGTACTCGTCTTTATCAGGCCACAACTAGGATTTGGTGGGAGGCAGGGGGTCTTACCTCTGATTGCTATAACCAAATGCCATAAATTAGGTTGCTTAAACATAACAACACACATTTATTTCCCATAGTTTTGGACATTGGCAATCTGAGATCAGGGTGCCAGTATGGTGGGGTTCTTGGTAAGGGTCCTCTTCACCGTTTAGAGATAACCATCTTCTTGCTTTATCCTCACATGGTAAGAAAATAGCAAGTTAGCCCTCTGGCCTCTGATTATAAGAGCATTAATCCCATGATTAGGGCTCGACTCTTATGACTTAATGACCTCCCTTCCAAAGATTCCATCTCTAAATACCATCACATTGGGATTAGGGTTTCAACATATAAATTTTGGGGGGACACGAACATCCACTCCATTGCAGGGGAGTGGCACATTTTTGGGGAGAACCTACAGAGCATGATCAGAAAAGTGAGCAAAACTGGGGAGAGATTTGAAATAATCACAAGAGGAACACTGAAGGCACTGAGGCATGCTATATGGAAATAGACTGTCAAAGTGTGTGGGGGGAAAAAGGGAAGGTCAGAATTACCATCAGATAGTTATTGAAGAAGGCTGCAACTTCTTTTGCAGAGTTGTAAACTACAGCAAATTGGATGAAGTTATTGTAAGAAAGATTTAGCTCAGAACAATTAAAACATTTCTTGGCAGAAATGCTGTTCAACTATGGAAGGGACTGCTTGATGAGGTAGCAACATCACTGTCCTTGAATATTTTCAATCCTCTGCAGGTATGTTACAGGAGAAGGGATTCCAGCCAAGGGTGAGAACTGGATTAAACTATTGCCAAGGTTACTTATAATATAGAGTCTGTGATTCTGAGTTTCAAACAAGGTGAGTACCTCATTTATAGGAAACCCGGATTGCAAACTTCTTAAGGGCATGAATAGTATCTTTCTACTGGCCAATGACCTTCACACAATGGAAAAGACATTTAAACAACATTGTTTCTTCAGCCTTAGGTAATTCTGAGCCGCTATCATACAAAGGCAGGCATTTGGTTCCAGGAGACCACGTGAAAGAGAAGGACAGTGAAGTTCCCTCCATCACTCCACAGGAAATGCAGCTCAATGAACAAGGTTAACTGACTGTACATCTCTTGGTGCACTGAGCCTGGGCAGTTCACTTTCTCACTCACTCGTTAACTCATTCAACAAACATCAATGTTGTCTAAGTGCTCAACATTATGGAGATACAAACTGAATGACGTACTCTGAAGGAATCCATAGCCAAAAGGCAGAAAACAGACAAACAAAAAAAGAATGAATGTATTATCTCAGAACATGATAAAAAAGGAAGTGGAGGTTGGTAGGACAATGTGACTGTCTCCAGGGATAAAGTCCTCAGAGGGTACTTCTTGGGGATGGGACACTTTGCTTGCCTCTAGGAACATATATGATTATTCTTGCCCAAAAAGGAAGTGCACAGTTTATTGCAGCACTTAAGAGGCTCAGGCAAGTCTGGAATTATATACTGATTCTGCCACTTACTTACTACTTAAACATCTGTAAAAGCAGATTCATTTATCCAAAAATACGTGTCTGTGTCTACTCATGCAGCAAGCATTGTGCAAGGCACTGAAGATGCAGTTATAAAAAAGGAAGACATGGATTCTGCCCCCAGAGAATATAGTCTTATGGGGGAGGTAGTTATTAATTGCAGATTAAACTACTTAAATTCTTATATTGCACAATTGTGACAAGTGGGAGGAAAAGGGGACTTAGTTTGGTCATGGGTGCCAGAGATAATAGGCATGTGTATCTCATAAGATTGAAGTGGGGTAAAGAGAAATGATGCATGCAAAATTCTTAGCAGGATGGATGGCACAATGAATTATAGGCACATATTCACTATTAGATTATGTTCATTATAATGATACGTTTTCTCTCCCATTAATGCCTGCTGTAAAAACAAACACAACCATCATCTTTATCCACCAATGTCTTTTTTTTTTTTTCTCCTGGTTTTCATGTTAAACTTTCCTCATCCACATACAAACCAAATTCATACCTTTAATTCATGTTCAAATGAAATGTCTTTTATGACAAAAACTAAGGTATGGTAGAGGACCTCTTACTCAAGGGTTGGGTGCCTGCCATTTGCAAAGTGACTTGTAATCACTCGCTAAGTGCCGGCTGCTGCTGTGGGAACACACAAGCCAGTGAGGCTCCTGTCTCACGTCTGAGTCTATATGACATCTCTGTCTTCTTCTGGATTATTCAACCTGTCTGCACTCACTTGTCAGGGGTGGATTGTGGATGGGAAAGATAGGCACAGCGTGGTGATCACAAAAGAAAGGGCTTGGCACCTGCCTCTGAGATCATCCCTGGCCCTTCTTGGCAGAATGCTGTTCAACTATGGAAGAGACTGCTTGATGAGGTAGCAACATCACTATCCCTGAATATTTTCAAGCCTCTGCGGGTATGTTACCGGAGAGGGGATTCCAGCCAAGGGTGAGAACTAGATTAAAGTGTTGCCAAGAGTCTATGATTCTGAGTTTCAAACAAGGTTAGCACCTCATTTATAGGAAACCTGGACTGCAAACTTCTTAAGGGCATGAATAGTATCTCGCTACTTAGTGGGATAGAAGTCTGGGGGAATCAAATAGCAGAGGAAGAACAAAGCGGAGGGACAAGAAATCCACAGTTTATCTACCATTTGCCTACTTAGTTACTTTTCTACTTCCTCAGAGGAAGGATACAGATTTTGCACTCTGATGAACTTGGATTGAAATTTCAGTGTTCTAATTAAATAGATTTGTGGCTTCAGAAATCTAACTTACTTTTTCTAAGTCTCAGTTTCCTTATCTTTAAAATGAAGATAATGTGCCTTTTCCAAATGGGAATTAAGATGGAACATATCTAAAGAACCATGTACACAACAGTTACTTGATAAGCATCTTCCCCTTTCTTTATGTCTAAAATACACTTCCTTTCTCTATGCTCTATCCTACATAGGACCTTTTTTTAAAAACTTCTCTAAAGAAACTCAGGTGAAATTCCAACTTTTCTACTACAATAACATATAAATGTATATATATTTCCATATGGGAAAGAGAAGAAAGGCAAAGTGATATGTTTTATGTGTAGGAAAAATTTTGTGCAATGTGACCATGTGAACTGGACATTGCCAAGGATACTCATACTTCTGCAGCACACTTTGGGTATTTATAAAAATCTAACCTGCATTATGTCACAAGAGAGACCTCTTCAAGCTTCAAGGAGTTAACCACATAGGGACATACAGGTTTGACTACAATCTAATCCAATTAAAATATATCATATAATAATACACATTTAAAATTATACATCTGCAAACTCAATAACACGCAGATATTAAACCATGGATTAATGGGGCAATAATAAGAGAAATAAGAGAGATGACAATACATTTAAAGATGAATGAAATATAAAAAACTCCACCTCAAAACCAAATAATTATTTAGAGAAAAATGGGTAACTTGGCTGCATTGATTAAAATTGTATGAAGAGAAGTAAAACCTAAGAATTCCATTCCATAATATGATATTGGTCATTTCCTGCAGGACTTTATTATTATTAAAGAGTGAAAAGAATATTCATGTGAAACAATTAGTAAATGATAAAATGCACTTTTATTGTCACCCATGAGTTATGATTCATTGAGTGCCAATCATGGTAGGAACTCTGCTAGTAAGGCATTTTGCATAAATCAGCCTTCTCCTTCATAATAGCCTTGCAATTTTTGCTAGTAAAGAAATAGAGGTTCAGAGATTTTAAATAACAGGTAGCATATGGTGGAGTTTACTTGTAGCTCAAGTTTTGTTCTGATATGTCTTCTTTCCTAGCTACAAAACCACATTACCTCCCACTAGACTGCAGTACCAGAGTGTATGGGGCTGCTGTGAGCACAATGATGTAAGTAGCTTGGGAGCAGAATCAATTATTACTGTGGTTAACAGGAAAGGTTTCACGGTGTAGAGAGGCTGCAATGGGCCTCAAAAGACTGCTAGAAGCTGGAAAGTTAGGAAGAAGGACATAAAAAGCAAATGATATAGCTGGGCCTGTAAACTTTCAAGACCTCGGTTTTCCTGTCTGCAAGTCTAATACTAATGTTTGCTCCAAGATGGTGATGGGAGACTAAATCAGGTAATATGTATGCAGATTGTAAGCTCCAGGGAAAGCTGGAGCTCTACAAACCCAAGGAACTATTATTACTCCAGCAATAATGCTTGCCAAGTGCTTTAAACTTCTTGCAAGAAAGGTGATGTGGAAATGCATGGGTCATTGTGATTCCTGGCACAGGAATGTGGGGCTGGAGCTGGGACACCTGGAGCAAAACTGAAGGTGTGTATGCAGAGAAGGTAGCAAAGCAAAGGGAACAACTTCACAGCGGGTTTGTAGGAGTCTATTTGAAAACTTGACATTTCAAAACACATACCTAATTTTATTTCAAGAAAATGCCAGAATCCGAGGAATGTTAAGAACACTTTAAAAGAAAAAAAAAACAAAACACTTTTTCTGTGTTAAACATCTTGTTTTTCTTGTAGAGAAACACAAGCTCAATTTCCAAACTTCAGATATAGGAATCAAACTAGAAGGAATTCTAAAAATCAATCAAGCACTAAATAGTTTGAGCCAGGATTTGTGAATAAGAATAATGGCAGGAAAATATTTTAAGTGCCTTGTTTTTCGCAGTTTGCAAAGCCTTTTCATATAGATATGTAGTTCTTCCAAATAATCTCTCTTCTAGTAGGTGTCATTCTCCCAATTTTACAGAATAAATTGGAGAGTGTATATGAAGGTAACCAACATCTCATAGATGTTATGCAAAAACCCACAAGGATTGTACTGATGGGAAATGAAGTTTAAAGTATTTAAGCTGCTTTTTCCAACATCATGCAACTGGAAAGAGGAATACATTGAGACTCAAATCTATTGTTCAGATTTTTAAAAACACCCACTGATGCTTCCCTAGGAAAATTCACTCTCCCACTCTCTAAGATGAGTTCATGCAATCTTCTCTCTTCACATCTCCAATATTTCTTCCTCACCCCCACACTTAGCTGATGACTTCCTCATATTTTTAGGACATAACAGAAACAGACTAGAACTACCTCATCTACCCGTCCACAAAGCCACCTCCCCCTGTGCCTGCATCTGAGTACATAGACTACCTTCTCTCTTGCAGAGAGCCAAGCCAAGTGCTCACTCTAGCAGGAAGGGCCAGCCTAGCCACACTGATGGCTTATCTCAACCCTCCTGCCCACTCTTCCCTTCCTAAGTTAGCCCTTCTCTCATGAGTTTTCTTTTCCTACTAGGTTATTTATTTGGGCATGCAAGCATGCCTTAATACATCTCACAAATCAAACAAACCAAAAGCAAGCAAATAAAATAAAAAATGACCTAGATTTCACTTCCCCTTGTTGATCCTGCTTCCATTCATTGCTTCCCTGACACCACTCTCTTATCATTTCCTTCCTCCTTCACTGTCTCTCTCGATTTGCTTCCTGCCTCTTCCCTTCTTGTTTCTAATTGCTAGAGGCTCCAGGGCTCTGTCGTGTGTCCCATTCTCTTCATCAACCAGAGGAAGATGTTTCCCTAGGTGGCCTCATTAAAGCCATGGCTGTAACTACCACTGATAGGCTCAGTACCTCCCACATTCATATGTCTAACCCTGGAGCAAATATACTTGCAGGTCCCGCCCGACCTCTCCCAGGCTCATAGGTGACTCAGACTTCACAGTACTCAAGCGAAGTCTTTCATCTCCCCACCTTACCCCTGACCCTGAAAAGTCAGCTCTTGCTCAGCACTTACACATCTTAGCAAAGGACACCGCTCTACGAGGATCTTCCCACAGTGCGCAGTCTTGCGGAGTGATCCTATCACCGTTTTCCCTCACACCTCACAAATCATCCATCAGTCTTTCCCGCTGTCTCTATACCAATGTGATTACTTTTAATTTCTTGACTGTTGCATGCTTGTCCAAGACCTATCCATTTCTTTCTTGAGCCACAGCAATGACTTCTTAACTGGTGTCACTTCTGCACTTGTTCTGCTGCTCTGCATCCTCCCAGAACTGGTGTACTGGTTCTAATATGTAGAATAAAACACATCATGCCAGTCCCCTATGTAAAATATTGTGTTGGTATCCTGTTCTGATTTGAATGAAGTTCAGACTCAGGTCCACACGACTTGTGGCTACCTCACTCCACCATTCTCTTTGCCATGTGTACTTGCCCCCAGCCACCCAGCTACATCAGACTTTCATCTGTCCTTAAACACACCCAGCTGGTACCCATGTCAAGTTCCTTGCACTTCTTGTTCCTTCTGAACAGAGCTCATTTCTCCCAGGTCCTCCAACCTGGCATCCTGTTCTGAAGGGTCAAGTCTCAGCTCCAATGCCACCTTCTCAGAGATTCCAGCCCTATCTTCCCCAGGGAAATATCAGGTCCTTCATATTTCAAACTATTTTCTATTATATTAACTAGTAGTTTACTTTTTTGTGTGACACATATCATTATCTGAAATTGTTTATTTAGAGCATGCTTGTTTCTTTGTTTTCTTTCCAGTGGAACGTACATTTTCGGAAGGCACAGGCTGTTTTGATTGCTGCTCTATCCCCAGAGTCTAAAAACAGTGCCTTGCACTTAGCACACACCCGGAGAATATTCACTGACTGGCTGTCATCTTAAAACTGCTTCAAAAGGGAGTAGATAGGGGAGGGAGATTTACTGGATACAGACTTTATTACAAATTTCAAAAGAGATGATATAAACCCATGGAAAGGAAAACAGCAAGCAGTACAACAGTCTGTAATTTAGTGCTAAAGTACATGATATGTATGGCAAGTGCTGTAAGGAATATGCTTATTTGATGGAGACAGAATGGACTTAGGCTAGGCTCCTGTGATTTCCAGAGAATTATAGCAATTATCTGTCTCTCACTTCACCAGAGTACAAATGCATTATCCTCCACAATATCCTCAAGGATGAATTCAATAAAAATTGGTCAGTATTGTGAAAAAGTGTGAGCATTGAAGGAAGAGGAACCTTACTTTGAACCTTAGCCCAGCCATGTGTCAGCTCTGTAATTTTCCTTATCTCTCATGCAAATTCTCAGTTTTCTTATTCTATAAGATGGCTTTTAAAAATAAATGGGATGGTGTACAAAATGAGGTCCTTGTCACATAGTTAACCTTAATACACTATTAAGCTATTAATAAGCTTAATAAACTATTAATATCTGAAATAATGTCTTCAACTATTAAAATTTATATAAAATCTGATTAATTCTAACAGTAAATTAATAACAAAGAAAATAGTTTTAGATATGCAAATAAACTGCGTTTAGAATCACAAAGAATCATTTTTAAGAAAAACAATAAAACATAAACAAACATGGTAATCCAGATCTGAATTCTAATTCTGATTTCTCTGTAGTTATAAGGGAAGGAGTTTCCAAAAGCAAAGTATCAGGAACAATGGGCCTCACTTGTAACCCTCTTCACCCTCTACTCTCCTTGAATAAACTTACAGTATTCCAAAAGATATAGTATGCTACCATCTACACCCCTGCACAACAATTTCATCATGGACTCTCTTAGAAAGCTGCAGTTACCACTGACAGGAGCAAAATCCCAGGGCTGGTTACAAAACACTCTTGAGAGTTCTCAGGGCGGCCAGCACCAGGGCGCTGCCAGACCTCACAAGGGAGGCCATGCCCAAGTTAATGAAATGTTAGCAGCAACCCAGAGAGTGGAAAACTCATGCTCACACAAAAAACCTGCACACAGATATTTATAGAAGCTTTATACCTAGTTGACCAAATTTGGAAACAACCAAGATGTCCTTCAGTAGGTAAATAGATAAACTGCGGTATGTCCAGACAATGGAATATCATTCAGCACTTAAAAGGAATAAGCTATCAGGCCATGAAAAGACATGGAGGAAATGTAAACGTATATTGACAAGTGAAAGGGGCCTGGCTAAAATGGGCTATATATTGTATGAAAACGACAAAACTATGGAGACAGCAAAAAGGTCAGCGGCTGCTGGGGGTCGGAGGAGGGAGAGATGCATAGCCAGAGCACAGAGGCTGTTTAGGGTAGTGCAGATACACAGTCTGATACTATCATGGTGGGCACATGCCATTACACATGTGTCAAAACCATTAGAATGTACCCCACCAAGAGTACACCCTTATATAAACTGGGAACTCTGCGTGATAATGATGTGTCAGTGCAGGTTCATCCATTTTATGGCTGTAAAAAAAAAAAAAAAAAAAATGCCTCAGTCTGTTAGGGAATGTTGATAACAAAGGAGGTTATGCTTATGTGGGGCCAGGGGTATGTGGGAAACTTTTGTACCTTCTGCTCAATTTTGCTGTGAACTTAAAACTGCTCTAAAAAATAAAGACTATTAGAAAAAAAATAGCAGTAGCCATTTTTCATAGGGCATTGGCAAAAGCACTCCTTCTATGTAAGGTAATTCATATGCAAAGTGAGCTTGTTCCATGTTGTTCTCACATAGAAAGTTGTTTCCCTTTCTCAAGATGTAAACAGAGAGTAACGAGTATCCACATATGTCACTAATAAATGAAGTCAGCAATACCTCGATACGAGCATCATCCAATAAGAATAGATATTTAAATATACACACTCTGAACCTCAACAGTTTCATACCCAGGAATACGTCGCATAGATATTCTCATAAAAGTATGTCAAGGTAAGTTTACAAGGACTATGTCTGCACTATTTTTAAAACACGAAAGCCTAACTGACAGCAACATAATTGTACAGAAGTCAAGGACTTTTGTTGAAGAAGTACGGGTAAGACCATACAATGGAATTTTAAGCAGCTATTGAAAAAATCAGATGTACGTGTGATGATAGGAAAGTTTTAAAAAATATGTACTCTTTTACATTGATAATATGAAATTATGCTTTTATATTTAAAGAAAAATCTGCAAAAATGCATGCAAAAATACTAAAAATGGTCACCTTCATAATCCTACCAGTGGGGGTTAGAGAGAGAGTGGGGTAGGTGGAGGGAGAAATACAGAACTTTACTTTGATTCTTACATTTTTTTCTAATGTCTGCGTTTAAAAAAGCATGGTTTTTAAAAATTGTGTAAATTACATATGGTTGATTCCATGGAGTAAATTCAGACTTTCTCAGTCTTTTTGTTTTCCTCATGAAGTACTTAATTTAAAGGATGAAAAGGTTTTGTGATGGATATATATACCCGGATCAGTGCAATCCACTCAGATAATCTAATAAAACTTTTAAGTAAGCATCAGTCCCTACTAACAAAATCCTGTGAGTATGTGGTGTGCAATGGTGCCAAAATGAGTACACAACAAGTAGAAGTTCTTAAACAACATCCCCAGAAATCAGCATTGGCTCCTAGAATCACAAGTGGCAAAGAGCTTGAATTCAAAGGTAGGCTGTCTATAGACTCAGCCAAGAGGCCCCCTTGAATCAAAAAGGTTCTCAAGATTTGCACAGGGTGGATACGAAAGTTTTGCTTTCATTGTTCACATATGTAGCTCAAAAGCTCTTGTATTTCCTAGAATTTATTTAAGCTTAATTTGTAAATACGAAATTCTCTGGTAACAATAACGTTTCCTAAAATCTACTTTTTTCCCCAGTGATTTGCATTATTATCCATAAGATGCATTTCATTTATTTATTTATTTTTCTGAGACAGAGTTTTGCTCTTGTTGCCCAGGCTGGAGTGCAGTGGCATGATCTCAGCTCACTGCAACCTCCGCCTCCCAGGTTCAAGCGATTCTCCTGTCTCAGCCTCCCGAGTAGCTGGGATTACAGGCACATGCCACCATGCCTGGCTAATTTTTGTATTTTTAGTAGAGATGGGATTTCATCATATTGGTCAGGCCTGGTCTCGAACTCCTGACCTCAGGTGATCCACCTGCCTTGGCCTCCCAAAGGCCCATTTTTGAGCGCAGAAATAGCTCCTAATAAAATTTTTCTCTACAATTTCTTTTGTTTTGTTTCTACACCTTTTACACTCCTTATTCTTTCTCTTAGGCAAAGAGTGACCCATTAGCTAACCTTTCAATACATAGGAAGACACCTTTTTTGAAGAACAAATCCTTTCACCAAAGCAAAAGTAATGTATTCAGTGGAAGACGGTGTTCCTAATGTAAATAACCACCATCTTAGTTAACTCCTTGGTGACTTTTAGTTTTGTCTACTGCATTCTCATCCAAAACCTTAGTGGTAACTGCCTGAGAGGCAGCTTTAAGGCTATTCACAAAGATATTTCCAACTTCTTTCTCTTTGGAGACTTTTATTTTATCCCTCACACTTCTTATTTTAATGCCACAAAATCTAAATCTTACTTTGACTCAAACACAAGACACAGACTCACATCCCCAAAACCTCTGAAGAAGCCAATGCAGAAGTATCAATATTTCCATTTAAACACAGGAAATGAGTTGAAGAAAATAATCAATAGTGCCTTCCCCAGTACTTCTCTGGTGCGTGAAGCCTGACTTCATTGAAGGACTCTAATTCATTTCTCATTACTTTCTTAAGCTTAAGAGAGAAAAGCTAGGGCCATCTGAACCCTCTGTGGATGCTCACATGAGAGTCAGTATCTTTTGAAAAATAAAAGAAATTGAATATTAGCATGGAACGTCATGCTCACACCAAGACATCTATGCAATCACAAATTGCCACCCCCCAAATGATAAACTTTATAATAATAAAATAGTTAGCGTATTCAACTTTGTTTTACGCACAAAGGCACACACACAGACTGCATACAGTAACGTCAAGCATCCTGGTATTTTCGTTTAGAGGGACTCATAAAGATCACGAAAAACTTTTATCCTAGCAAAGCAAATCTCAGCTCCATGATCTTAGAGACCTTCTATTCTTCCTAAATACCTCCACTTACTCGAATGAAATTTAGCGCTTCGTAAATAACCATTGCAAGAGTTTTCTTGTTATGAACCAGTACGTGCTTCCGAGTAATGTCTATGCTTGTTCCTGCTTCTGCCTTTGGGAATAATATAAAAAGTTCCATTTTCCTCATGATGGAATTTCAATAAAGAGAGCTTAATTATGTTAAATAAATGGCAGCTGTCACTCACATATTTTATTTCATCTGAATTCCTGATAAGCAGCATCTTTCAATTTCTATATTGGCATAGATGGTTTTTTGAAACAAAAGGCTATTATTTATTATTTTTCTTAGAATATGTTTTTCTTCCAGTTAACTTGGTTACTAGGTGCTTTCATCTACTATATTATTTATTCCTTTCAGTTTCAGTTCTTATGAAAAATATACAAGTTTGATACTAATCCAAACCTGATTCCAGTGCAGAACAGCAGGCCAAAGCCTGGAATGACCTTTGGTTCTATTTTGAGGACACTGTTCAAGATGATGTACCCATGAAAGCATTTGGAATATTCGGTGGTAAGTAGTTTTGAGGTTACCAGTGTTACTATCTAGCATATTTCTTCACTTTGTCTACCTTGATTTCCATGAACATATCTATCTGGAATGATGTAGGTTTTTAACTTTTATTTGGAAATAATTTTAGACACACAAAAATATTGCAAAAACTGTACAGAGAAAATCTGTATGCCACTGTACAGAGAGAATCTGCATGCCACTAAGTCATTTTCACTAATGTGAGAAACTTGCATCACCATAGCACAGTCCCCAAAGCCAGGAAATGACATTGATGTCATGCTATTAACTTCACTACAACCTTTATTTTCATTTTATCAGTTTCTCCATTGCTGTCTCTTCTCTATTTTAGCTTCCAATCCAGAATCCCATATTGCATTATTTACCACGTGGCCTCCAATCTGTGACAGTCTGTCAGTCTTCCCTTGTCTTTCAGGTTGTTTTATAGAACTCCCCTCAATTTCAGTCTGTTTTTATTGTTACTTATTAGATCGAATTTATACATTTTTGGAAAGAAGGCCACAGAAGTGACATTTTGCCTTCGTTTGAGCATCATTTAAGAGGATCATGATGCAAGTATGCTTTTTCATTGGTGATGTTAATCTTACCAGTTATGCTGGGGTCAACAGGTTTCTTTAATTGTATAAAAGAAATTTACTATTTTTTCTTCATAATTAATTAATATCTTTGGGGAGATACTTTGAGGGTATGCAAACATCTTGTCTCTCCTTAAATTTTCACCCACTAATTTTACCATGTATAGATGATCCATGTATTGTGACCACTATTATTCAATAAGGCAATACTGAAGAAAGGTTGAGGACCTATCTCAAGAACACAGAACTCAAGCTAATAAGAGCTCCCAAACTTAGAACAATTAGAGAGACAAAGTAAATCATGGCCATATCAAATTATAACTCATAAATTATACTACAATTATATGAATCTAACAATATAAATAGGGAGAATGGTGTGCTCATGGTGATTTTCTCTCGCTCATTCTACTTCTGTTCATTAGAATTCCTCTGTAAGAAAGAGCTGCTCCTTCTCCTTTATTTATTTATTCAACTGTTTATTTTTATTGTTAGATGCATATAATTGTAGTATAATTTATGAGCTATAATTTTATATGGCCATGATTTATTTTCTCTCTCTAATTGTTCTAAGTTTGGGAGCTCTTATTAGCTTGACTTCTGTGTCCTTGAGATAGGCCCTCAACCTTTCTTTAGTACTGCCTTACTTTTGTGAGTCATAGGACATTGCAGGCCCATCTTATCTTCTCCCTGCCCCAGCTCCACTGTCAATCACTTCTCCAAGAATCCCTGGTTGTGTGCATTGGAGAATGCTGTTTAGAAACCAAGATCTTGCCACTAGATGTGGTCATTCCTAATAGAGTAAGTCTGACTTATGTGACATGTCCTCTTACTAACTTGTGGTGATGAGCATGTCGCTTGCTAGGCACTCACAGATCATTGATTAAGTCATCTTATACTTTTGCCTAGAATAAATATTTCATTTACTAACATATACTTTATGGACTCTGTTTTCTTTACTTTCCTAAAAATGATACTCATTTTGAACTATTTTCGGTATTTCAGAGCATCTGTTCTCAAATTTTGAACAGAATATGATTGACTTCTTCTCTTAGTACTCACAGATGTAACAATCTAGAGAGTAGGACCGGAAATGTGAACTCATTTAGAGCAACTGGAATCTTTTACGTTCTCCCTACTATTGGGATTTCATTTTCCTATTGATCATGTTGTTTCAACCCTTTCCAATCTGAGGAAAATTATATGTGATAGAAAACTACAGAACTTTGATTTTCTATCTGGTTTTTGTCAGAACATATTCTTTCTATTTATGTAACCCTATATTGTAACTAGTAAATGAAATAATTAACCATAATATAATTAACATTTATCTAATATAATTGTTTTTAATATATAGAATTTAATTTAATTTGTACTTAAAATCTAATAATTTATTTTTGCTTAAATATAGTACCAGTCTGTTTATTACAAAGTAATATAGGGTCACTGTATAATTAAGTATCTCATAATATCACTGCCATAGATAAATATTATCTTTACTGTGCACACATGCACACATATATACATGTACACACAAAAGTGATATCACACTGCAAATATATTCATATGTCCTGTGATCTTCACTTAACATATCATATAATTAATGCTACAGGTAAAATTATTCATAAATATAATTTTAGTAATAGCTTAGTGTATCATTCTATATGTCCATTACAATATTTAACTAAATATTTGTTATCAGGTCTTTTCTTCAAATATTGCACCATTTTAAGTAACACTGTAGTAAATAACTTCATACAGAAATTTTTGTTTACATTTATAATCACCACCCAGTCCTTCTAATCACATTGCTCATAATATAACTGAAAACACATTTGATATAATTGAAAGTGGGGTTTTGTTTTTAGTTTTATTTTATTGAAAACCTCAATTATTCTAAACTTTAGGCTTCTAGATAGTATTTTTATAATTATATGCTATCCGTTTGTATTTATCTATTGTTACATGTCTTTTTTTAATATAAAACTGGAAAATATCTTGCTAAAAATCTCAATTTATCAGTGAGCTCCTCGTGGCACCACTTTAGTTCCTTTTTATCCATTTGTCTTGGTCATTGCTGGTTATTTATTAAATCACGATTTCCTTGTGGGCTGTCTCTCCATTTCTTGATATATTTCTTTTATAATTCTCCTTTAGGGGAATCTTGATTGTGGTCAATTTTGAATGAGTATGCCAGGATCCTTTCAAATGGATGAGATTCAATGCTTTCATGAGTCTTCTGGTGTTTCCAATGTACATAGCAACACCTACTTTTAGATTGGAAATAACAGTTCTCGTCATCATTTCTTATGTCTTCCAAGAGTTTGAAGTTGCCTGTAAGGCAAATAAAAAATTTATCGAATGTTCCTCTCTCCACTGGGACTCCAAACTAATGTCAAGAATGGCACTGCTCCTCTCTCACAGTGGTATTTTTCATCTGTGGCTGTTTTGTTATCTATCTTTGGACTGCCACATTCTCATCTTCAGTTTGAATGGTAGTCTATTCCCTCAAGGGTATAATTTTTGTTGTGTTTGTCTTTTATATCTAGGTCAAGTTCCTCAAGTGTGCTTCAACCATCAGGTTTAAGAAATTCCAGGTCATAGCATATCTTCCTCACATGCATATTTAATACTATCTTTCTTTTTCTTCAAAATTCTCATTTCTTTGTGCATAGTTACTACTTCGTTCTGTGTTAATGGGTGTCATATTATTAATTCTTGGTAGATGTACCAGTTAGCACAGCTCTGTCTGTAATAACAGGAACCCTGAGTCAATTTGGTTTAAATAAAAAGGAATTAAATACTTCACACATTCATAAGTCCAGAAGTAGAAAAAGCTTAAGGGCTGATTGAGTAATTCTATGATAGCTTCAGGAACTTAATTTCTTTGCAACTCTGTTTGCTACCATCCATAGGTCCAGCTTCATCCTAAGGTTGATTCACTTCGTTGTCAGAAGTTGACTGCAAATGGCTGCCTGGCGACCTGGTTCCTAGGTCTTGTGAATTAGGAAAAAATTATATACCTTCAATAGTAAGATATAAATCCTTCCACATTACTCAGGGTTCTCTAGAGATACAGAAGAAATAGGATATATGTATATGTAACAAGGAATTTATTAGGGAGAATTGGCTCATATGATTACAAAAGCAAAGTCCCATCAGAGGCGGTCTGCAAGCTGGAGAATAAAAAATGCTGGTAGCATGCCCAGTCCAAGTTCAAATGCCTAAAAGCCAGGGGAGCCAATAGCGCAGTCCCCAGTATGAGGCTGAAGGACTGAGAGCCCCCGATAGGCTGCTGGGATAAGTCACAGTGTCCAAAGGCCAAAGAACCTGGAGTCTGATGTCCAAGGGCAGGAGATAAAAATGCATCTCCCTGGGGAAAGAAGATAGAGAGGAAGCTCTGCAAAACTGAACATCCCCCTTCTTCTACTTGCTTTCCGTCAGCCAGGCTGGCAGCCAGTTGGATGGTGCCCATCCACATTTAGGGTGATTCATCCTCTCCCAGTCCACTGATTCACATGTCAGTCTCCTCTGGAAACACCCTCACAGACACACCATATATAATGTTTCACCCAGCTGTCAAGCCATCCCTCAATCCAGTCAAGATGACATCTAATATTAACTATCACATCCTCTTTGCAGTTGACTTGAAAATTTAGAACACTTAGTTCTAACCAGTGCAGCAGAGTCTCTGTACTGTTGGATCCATCAATGAAAGTGGAACTGGTGTAGACACATTCTCTTCCTTCCCTACCCACTGGCTAAGAATATCTGTATAGTATGTTAAGATTGCGTATATGATTTCCTGCATCTTTCCATGTCTCCCTCCATATTTACTGTTACCCAGCTTTATCTTACCAGCTACTACAACATTTCTCTAACAGTGCTTCGGTTGCAAGAGTCCCAAAAATTTAGGAAGTGCCATTAATTAGATCTGTTTGGAGAAGATTAATAAAGCCTATTAGCGTGCTAAACTCTATGAGAAGTCCTATAGTTGAAAGTAAGTTTCTTTTGAGATATTTAACTCCTCAGTTTCCAAACCTAATGAATGATGGAACTCTCAAGTTGCATGTTGTCTTTCTGAATCTTATAAGGTTTTCAAGGAGAACACTTTGAGAATATCTACCATATTGTATATAATAATTATCTCAATCAGAAATTCCATCTTTTGTTACCATACTTTGGTAGACTAAGAACCTATGATGAGATTGCAGATGTCAGAGCGATTGTATTCTTCCCATACCTGATGAGGTTCAGGACATATTACACATTACCCCGGGATATTTTAAGCTAAAGGAATTTTGAGAAAACAGCAAAAGCAAAAGGGTTACTCTCACTTTCCCTCACCCTTCTTCTCTGAAGCAGGTCATAAAACCTAAGAAAGATTTTCTGACCTTCTCCTGAAGTAGGTCATAGACATTTATGTGAGAGGTACCCTCCCTATATCTGGAGGAAAGGAGCATCCTTATCTCTGAAGATGCAGGAACATAGGGAAAAATCTGCACAAACAGTCCCTGCTAAGCTTTCCAGTTTGTAACAATCAGATCAATTCTTTTTTTTTTTTTTTTTTTTTTTTTTGCTGTGTAATATTTCGGCATGACTATAAACTCTTCAAACTCACTCTAAAACAAAACAAAACTCAGGTTTAACTGTTATTTCAGGTCTTCATTTCATTCTGGAAACTCTTGCGTCATATAAAAGTTATATGAAATAAATGTGCATGTTTTTCTCTTATTAGTCTGTCTTTTATTATAGAGGCTTCAACCGTGAACCTACAATCAGAAGAAGGAAAGATATTTTCCTCCCTTATGTCCCCCATGCAGCACACTCAATCTCCAGCCAAGAGTCAGCACTATGGACATCTAAACAGTGGATCTGGTAAATCAAATTGTGATATCAAATCTCAAAACAATAACCAGCAGTTTGCACTTAATATTCATTATTTCCCTAATTTCCCCTCCCTTGATCTGGAGTGGAAGGTAGGAGATTAAAACATCTTGCATCTCTAAGAGTTCAGTTTTCTCTCAAGGACATCATGGTCTCCAAAGTTGCTGTCCAGAGCTGTTTCTTCAGTCAGTATTCTTTGTCTTCCATGTGACTCTGAGAAGAGGCTGGTAGTTATTTCATTTGAGAAATCCTAAAAGCAGAGTTCCAGCAGAAAGACCTGGAATACCCAAGTATATGACCAGCTCTTCCTCAGAGCATCACACAACCCACCTTGAAGCCCTCATCTTCCCTCCAGCCATTGCAACCCTTTCTCTTCTTCCGGCTGCTTTGTCTTCATTTTCCATAAAGCACAACGTTTACTGCGAGGATCTAGATGTGGCCTCTGCAAAATACAGTGTCCACATATGTAGCTTTAGTTTTGCAGTTTCTTTTCCTTTGTGAAGTATTTTCTCACTTGATAATTGTTTGAATCCCTTTTCCTCTCCATTCTTGAGATGCTGTTTTCTCATCAGAGAATTCATTTTGCATCTCTAGAATAATCTACATATTTGTTGTACATCGTCTTTAATTATAGTGGATACAGTAGTGATTATTTAAAAATATTGTATGGTAACTGCATTGTCTATGTTTTTCCAACAACCTTACCAAATATTGTTATGATCACTTTGTACCAGAGGAAGCATGCTGAGTGAAACTGCCCCGTGACCACGCAGCGGGGAACTAGTGAAACTGACCCCAGATTGCTCTGATTATAAATTTCTGTGCTCTTTCTGATAAGCCGGACGGAACTGCCTTTCCTAAGTTTTGATGTGCACGATATATATAGTCAAGACCTCCTTGCATTTGTCCGATGAAGACTTTTTGAACAGACATGTGACACAAGCATACATACCATTTTTTGAGTGATTTTTATGCGGTGACCACCATAGCAAGCTCTTACAAACCTTGTCTTTAAGAACACTTTATAAGGTTAAATTGTGTCATTTGATGCTTATAAATCACAGTTTGACAGGTTATAACACTAAAATAAAACTAAAAAGGAAAGAAAAGGTTTCAACCCTATCTCTGATTTAGAATCACCGCAGGAACTTCTAGAACATACCAATGCCTATGTCTCTTCCTTACAGATTTTGTTTTAATTGGTCTGAGTAAGATCCCACCCCCACCATCAAAACCAATTTTGACTATAGTTTTTGAACACTTTGTTAAATCTAATGTTTAGCCAGAATTAAGAACCTCGAGATTAGATGATTCAACTAAAACCATATAATTGACTGTTTGTAATTAGATCTATAGTCTCCCGGTTGCTATCCAAGTTCTCTTTCCATGTGGCTCAGTGGCCTCCAAGGTTTCTTTCTGTGAAAATATACAAAGGCATTCCAAGACTCTGCAATTATAAGCCCCTGGCTCTCCTGAAACAGTTGGATGGATAGAGATAGCTCTCTTGTTCCCTTGCCCCAAGAATCATCTCTGATAACACTACCCAGAGCTATAAGACAGCCAGGGGCCACCAAGCTTCCCACAACTCCATTTCTCTTGTCTCTCTCTTCCCCTTTTCTAATTAAATTGGTTTGTCTTGAAACTCCCAGCTTTCCAACTAGTTTTTAAAACTTATTGTTTTAAACAAGCCACAATTTTATATGGCTAAACATTGTAAAAGATTAAATGGGGCTTCAGTAGATTTCCTAGCCACTCAGCCTCTCTCCCCAGAGCTGCCTAAGCCCAGTGTCTTTTCAGAGATATCTTATGCCTATATTTTAAAAAATGTATTTTTTGTTCTTATTTTCTACAAATAATAATACAGCATATGCAGTAGGAATGGAAGCCAGGCCTCCCACCCCTAGCACAAAATTCACCCTCTCTGTGTTCACCAGTTCAAGTCTGTTTTACATCTTGTTTTTTTCATGGATTAATGAATTTTGAATAGCTTTCCATACCAGTACATAGGTGCCTTCTCATTCTTGCTTATGTCTTTGTTCAATTATATTCTACCTTTCTACTGATAGACATTCGGTTTGTTACCAATTATTTTATTATTATAGACAAACCTTTAAACTAATGTATTTCATGAGTTTGTCCATGTGAAGTATATTTCTAAGATAAATTTCTAGAAACGAACTTCCTGGGTCAAAGTGTGTGCATATTTGTAATCTTGATAGATATTGCCAAAATGGTTTCTTTAGCAGTTGTACTGATTTTTATTCTGAGCAGTACATCTGAGTATCTAACTCTCCTCATAGCCTCAAAAACGCTATGTATTACAAACATTTTGATCTGTATGTCAGTCAGATGAATGGAAATGGCATTTCAGCATAGATTCATTTTTGTATATCTCCTTACAGAATCAAGTTTTACAAACTAATGTTTAAAATCATCTTTTCCTGTGTTTTCCTTATATTATATTTTATTACATTATATCAGGATTGCACTAATCAAACTTGCTATTTATTATTGTAATTGTTTGTTTCAACCTAAGCTTAAAAGGCTAACACATGGGCTAGCCTGGGAATCTAGCCAGCATTTGCAACCTTATTTATATGGGGAAAAAATCACCTATAGTTCCATATAACTGAATTATAGACACATTTGACAGGCATGCAGTGTCCAGCGTGACACTCTCTGTGCTCCGCATCACACGTGTGCAACATATTTGATGGGAAGTAAATATCTGTTCAGATTCACAGCATAGTACTGAACAGCAAGTACATTCAGAAATTACCTGCTAGTCCTCTTCCAAGAACTCATTTCTTTCCCTAAGTAATTGTACCTTGAACAAAGGTCATTAAACAGCCATAATAAAAGAGTTCGCATTTTAGAAGGTTTTGTGAATTTTGTAATTTTCCTTCACGTCAGGGAGCCAGGTCCCCTCTAATGTTCAGATGGAGTACACTTTAAACCTCAAGGCCCTCAAAGATTAATTTATGTCAACAGATTGCATTCAGATGTGACATGGAAGCCGGAGGGGCTAGGAACTTCCATGGTTTCACACTGGAGGTAGCCCAGAAGGAACAAAAACCATGTGATATGGTTTGGCTGTGTCCTCACCCAAATCTCATCTTAAATTGTATTCCCCATAATCCTCATGTGTCATGGGAGGGACCCAGTGGGAGGTAATTGAATCATGGGTGTGGTTACCTCCATGTTGTTCTCGTGATAGTGAGTGAGTTCTCATGAGATCTGACGATTTGCACTTCTCGTTGCTGCTTCCATGTGAAGAAGGACATGTTTGCTTCTCCTTCCACCATTATTGTAAGTTTCCTGAGGCCTCCCCAGCCCTGCAGAACTGTGAGCCAATTAAATGTCTTTCCTTTATTAATTACCCAGACTCAGGTATTTCTTCACAGCACCGTGAGAATGGACTAATATACCAGGCCTCCTGCTACCAGTCCAATGGTTACTGTTCTGTCTGTGTTTATCATTTCAAATGCATGTCTCTGTTCATCAAGCAACAGTCCCAAAATGAAACTAATAATTGTCCTTCAGCATTAAGTGCAGACTAAGGGTCACTCTGAACTTACAATTACCGTTTTTCTTTTCTCTGACTTTGCATCAAACATGTACATAGACATGACACAAACCCAGTTACAATATCCCCTGGAGTGGTGTCATATTGTGGGGCCCAGATTCCCTCCAGACTGAGGCTCAGCTGAAGGGCGTCTTCTCAGCCTTCTGCTGAGTCTCTCTCTGGACATTGCTCTCTCAGTAGAAGAGAACCTACTTGGCCAATGTTATGCCTCCTTCCTGGGGCCTACCTAAGACTGGCCCATGGGTAGGAGCGTGACTGGGATAAGACTAAGCCCTCTTTTCTCAATTTGGACAAATTTGAAGGGCTCTCCCAGCCCCAAAGCTTCCCATGAGATGATTGAGGTCTTAGGTATGACTCCAATGACAAGTCAATAGGAGGAAGAAATGGTTGGAAATATGTTGCTGTGGTTTGTTATTAAAATAACACCTGGAGGGGTAGAATTGGGCAAAAATCGCTTTACTGCTTCTCTTTAAAGAAAGTTCCCTTCAGATCCAGGGCTTCAGACTGAGGTTGATTTTCTTTTCCTGAGGACACAGACTTGGTAGTTGAAAGGACACTGAACCTGGAATGCCATTCTTTCTCTTATGGAAGCCCCTTGGTGGCCACCGCTAGTCTTGGGCTAGGAATTTCAATGTCGATTGGAATTGGATATTAATTATTTTTCATTGTATTTTTTAATGTGCTATATTTTGACTATGGAAAATGAAGATTAAAAGCAAGAAGGAAGAAGAGAAGGACTATCAATATCCATAAAAAAGAAAGTCTGTACCTTTATTTTGTGTTTCATAAGGTGCTGGGTACCCTGGTATGTGCTTTATATGCAATGGTGCACTCAAGCCTTGCAGTAACCTCCTGGAATGAGCGCTGTGATCCTGGTTTTACATTAAGAGACTGAGATGACTAATGCTAAGTAATTGGACTGAAATCAAGTACTTAGTAAAGTGAAGAACCAGGATTTGAATGTGTGGTCTCATCCCAGCTGTGCTACTCCCCTCTGTATAGACTATCTCTCCAAAGAAAAACCAACGTTAAAAATACCCTTGATGTAACAGGGGTTGTAGGATAAACAAACAGTTGAATAAGAAAAAAGTTACATGACCTTAAAAATGCATCCCAGGTACCACTTGTAAATTAAGAATATAAGAAATATATTCAATTAGCTCCAGTAATTATTCATAATTGCCTATTCAATGCAAGAGCTCCTGGTAAAGGTGAAAAATCTAAGATTTAAGAATGGGATCTTCAGTTCCAGCATACACTTATTAATATCTGGTTATGAAATGGGTGTCTTTTGGATCTTTCATATGCATTGGCCTATATAACCTTTAAGTTAATTGTCAGTCTAGTATTAGGAATGCATAAGATGAGTTTCACAAAGTAGGAAGAACTTTCCCAGGAAACTTTTATAAGAGGTAGTAAAGCTGGATCTCAAATTCAGGTCTAAGGAATTAAAGCAAAGCATTTGGAAAACCTCAGTGTATACATTGGGAAAACATTTATGCCCTCCTGGAGCTTATATGATTTGCAGAAGTTTAGACAGAGACAAAATAGGTAAGATAATGATATGATATGATAGAAGGGTTTGGGTGATGTGGACAAAATAAAAAGGTAAGCAGGATTAGGAAAGCTCAATTGCTGAGTTGACAGAGGTGGGGCACGTTGCAACGTTAAAGAGGTTCATTGCAAATGCATTTGCAGGGGGTGAGATCTGGGGGAAAAAAAAAAAAAAGGTTTAAAGGAGTAAAGAGTGAGCCATGTAGTTATCCCTGGAGCCATCCAGAAACAGGAAGTAGCTAGAGCAAAGACCCTAGTGTGTTAGAGAAAAAGCAAGTCAGCCAGTGTGACTGGAGAGAGTGAAAGAGCAGCAAGAAAGGTGAAGTGAGAGGTCTCAGGAAGTTTCATGCATTGTGCATGACTTTGTAGTCACAGTAAAGATTTTGTCTCTTCCTACTCTGAGTTGAAATAGGAGCCACCTCTCAAGACTGAGTAGAGGAGAGCCATCATCTGATTTATATTTTGAAAGCATGTCTCTGGCTTCTGACTTGATAATAGTCTCCAAGGAGATAAATGGTAGAAGCAGGACATCGTCAAGGGAAAGGCGACACTGGCTTGGAGCAGGGGAAACAGTGGCAAGAATTAATGGGATTCTGTATATGCATATATCTTTATTAAGACATAATTGCTATACACAGAACTACAAATATTTAATGTTTACAGTTTGATGAGTTTGGACATATGCATACATCTAGAAAGTATCACCACAGTCAAGGTAATAGACATATCCACCTACTTCTGAAAGATCTGTTCTTGCACCTTTTGTGTGTATGTGGTAAGAATACTTAACATGAGATCTGTCCTCTTAACAAAAATTTAAGTGCACAATACAGTATTGTTAGATATAGGAACTATGCTCCTGTACAACAGATCTATAAAACTCACTCATCTTGCATAAATAATTCTGTACATTTTTTTGGAGGTAGAGCTGATAAATTATTGTGAGATATGAGAAAAAAAGAAAAAATAATATTTCTAAGATTTGGGAACTATTAGAAGAATTGAAGTGCCATTCACTGGGATTTCAAAGGCAAGTTTGGAGAAACAGTGATGTTATTTTGGGTGTGTTGAGTTTGAGACAGGGAGATGTTGAGAAGGACGGTGCATTTGCAGGTGTAGAGTTCAAGAGCGCAGTCTATTTGGAGACTCACGTTTGGGAACATGAGAATAGATGAGATCTAGTCAACGAAAAGAAACTGGTCCTACAAACAAAATTTGACAGGGGACTATTGCCAAGGTGGGAGGAAAATGCAAACATAGAAGTGTCCAAGAAGTAACTGAAGAAGTGATCAAATATGATTTTCAGTGGAACTGGGGTTGGATATGTGCTAATTAACAGCCAGCAACAGGGCAATTAATAGGAGGCATTACAAACCATCATAGTGCCTTCATATCACTCACCACAACTGTCACAAGTGAAACTTACTTGTGTGTTGCTTGTTTAATATGTCTTCTCCGCCTTATTATAAGCCATATCCTTTGATGTCTTTTTGCTGTGTCTTGGGTTGCCAAAGGATACTGACTCATAGTAGGTGTGCTCATAAATATTTATGGGACAATGACTGAATATTTATTGAGCAGTAATTGAACATATATTGAGAAGTGATCAAACACTGAACAAAAAAATAGAATGTAGTCGATTACTTATTGAGAGTGTGGTGTGTGCTCATGAGGCATAAAATCCATTGTTAAGCAGTGGGGTGTACGTTGAGCTAAGGGAACTGAACGCTTTAAAGGTACAGATGGCAATCTCCAAAAGGTCAAATCTGAGGCTGAGTCTTGCAAGCTGAGAATAATTAAAATTGACAGAAAGGTACAGGGAGAGTTATCCAGGCAGCACTACAATGACTATTCCTTCACAGCCCCATAAATAACAGTTTTCTTTTTCTAACTTTATGTACTGCCATCTATGATAGAGATGCTAAAAGACATGCTTGAAGTTACTGAGGTACACAGTGATTTAAAAAATAAAGGTGGGAGTCTAGGTTTAAAAATGATAGTAATATAAAAATAAGTAGAACCATTTGTCTAATGTATGATAAGATGCTAGACAGTGAGAGAGGATTCTGGAAGTCAACAATACTTAGTCGATATACCCTCTTTATTGCTTTCAGGTCTATCTTGTTAATGATATTTAAGTGTTGAGATTCTATGGACCCACATCTGTCAAACCATATTTCCAAAGTAAAGTGTTAAAATCATTGAGTATGTCCATATTTTAGTAGAAGCAGGATATTATCTTTTATTTTTATACCTTCTAAAATATTTGTTATGATTTTATCATATTTTTATAAAGATTGTACTGAAGACAGCTTTCAAATCATGGGACAATCTTGATTCTGTCATTCTATCAAACTACATGACTACCAAGGCTTAGAAAGAGGAAAATATTTTTAACTCTATTTTATCTGTAAGCATTGTTTATTCTTACCTACTCTTAACACTCACAGAAATATAAGATATATGAGAAAGGTAGAATCGTTTCCATTTCATTTTCAGATGCATTACAGCATCTTAGCATTGTCTCTATCCTTTTAGACACCGGATATTCCAAAGGCTAAGCAGAGCTCAGAGGGTCAGTCTTTCTAACCATAGAAACGGCCTCCTTCTTCTTCAATATCCATGACTTTTTATAATTTCCAGTGAATGCAAATTACAAATGTTCAACTTTCATTTCTATGTTTAGATCCCTTAATTCAGAAAAAATAACAATGGACCCTGACTGTAAAACCTACACAATGTTGCAGGCTTTTTGCTTGCTGGGACTTTCAGTTCACTCTTCCAAGTAGAAGTAGGAGAATCTTACTTCCCAAAAGGGTGATGAAAGTTGAACCTCTGGGCTCACCTGCAAAATGAACTAAAGGAAAGTCACTTGATTTTCCCTGGATTTCTACCAAAGACAAATCATGCAGCGCACAGGGCTGACATGGAAAAGTTAGTTCAGTGAGAGGGTAGGGTGCCTGCTGCTCGAGACGCTGTTTGCTAACCACTGACCAGCTCTGCTCCATTCCACAATACCATCCCTGACACACTGAAAAAACCCTCGTGAAAGTTCAGGGTAAGAAAAGAAGATCTAAAAGCTAGATCCTTATTGTATTTCTGTAAAATTAAAATGAGATTTCTACCTTTGGCAAACATCATTTCTGTTCCTGAAAGAAATATGAAAAATGAAAAAAGCAGATTTTGAAAATCCACTCACTTGGCCCATTTTGCAGAAAAATAAACTTTGTAAACACTTTGGAACATCTATTCTCTAATCATTTTTTGTACACATCTACTTAAATGTCTATATTTAATTTTTGAAAGTATCATTCATTTCTTTTACAAAGCATATATTATTAGAAATATTAAATATATTATAAATAAAGTATTAGAAAATTTTTAAAAATGACAAGGAAAAGTATTATTGATATGGGACATAGAGACTGTGGACCTGATTTAAGAATAGCTGTTTCTACAGAAGACCAAGCTCGTGGTTCAAGCGTCATCTCTGAGACTCAATGGAAGTGACCTCCTGAACTGAAGATTGATCTGATCGTGCTTATCAAAAACCAGGCTACATACTTGCAAAATTATTGACAAAAACTCTACATATAAAAAAGCTGCTCGTACTTTCAAATTAAAAAAATAAAAACAAAATCTAGTCAGAAATAAAAACTAGATTACCTATTGAGAGCTGAAACTAAGATCATGTTTTGTCCCTGTGTTAAACAATACTCAGAATAAGCAAGAGTGGCTTAGACCTTGCCTCAGGAAATACGCGTTTCATAAGATAAAACTGAGAACTGGCTCAAATGGCTTTTGATCAAGACTGACAGCTTGCTCACAGAGACTCACTTCAAGATTCCTGATTCTCTGTGTCCATCAATCCAAAGGTCTTAGGTCAAAAACTCTGTCCAGTCCCAGCCAATTTCCCATCTGGCAAGATTAGCTTTAAAATAATCCAATTTCAAGCAATTGTGAATGGAAGTTCATTCATGATTTGGCTCTCTGTTTGTCTGTTACTGGTGTATAAGAATGCTTGTGATTTTTGCACATTAATTTTGTATCCTGAGACTTTGCTGAAGTTGCTTATCAGCTTAAGGAGATTTTGGGCTGAGACAATGGGGTTTTCTAAATATACAATCATGTCATCTGCAAAC
>NC_045444.1:6271787-6437178 GCF_002776525.5 Piliocolobus tephrosceles | reverse complement strand
ATTCCTCAAGGATCTAGAACTAGATGTACCATATGACCCAGCCATCCCACTACTGGGTATATACCCAAAGGATTATAAATCATGCTGCTATAAAGATACATGCACACGTGTGTTTATTGCGGCACTATTCACAATAGCAAAGACTTGGAATCAACCCAAATGTCCATCAGTGACAGACTGGATTAAGAAAATGTGGCACATATACACCATGGAATACTATGCAGCCATAAAAAAGGATGAGTTTGCGTCCTTTGTAGGGACATGGATGCAGCTGGAAACCATCATTCTTAGCAAACTATCACAAGAACAGAAAACCAAACACTGCATGTTCTCACTCATAGGTGGGAACTGAACAATGAGATCACTTGGACTCGGGAAGGGGAACATCACACACTGGGGCCTATCATGGGGAGGGGGGAGGGGGGAGGGATTGCACTGGGAGTTATACATGATATAAATGATGAATTGATGGGTGCTGACGAGTTGATGGGTGCAGCACACCAACATGGCACCAGTATACATACGTAACAAACCTGCACGTTATGCACGTGTACCCTAGAACTTAAAGTATAATAAAAAATAACTAACTAAATAAATAAATAAATTGAAGCTTTCAGATAAAGCACTCTGAAACAATTACAAAAGATACAAAAAATAAAAAATAAAAAAATAAAAAAATAAAAAAAAATAATCCAAGTTGGGCCCTAACTACTAAAAATACCTCCCCCTGCCTTCTAGACACTACTAAGACTCTGACAAAGTAAGTTTCTCTGTTAATATGGTAGGTCCAATACATTTAGTTCTCCTTTAGCAAAGTGTGTTTTTCATTGTTTTTTGAGAGTTGTCAGTAGACTTTACTAAAGATCCCAAATCACGGTCTCTCTAGATCTCTTGTGCTCTGAACTAGATTCTCAAAGATTTTTTTGATTGTTTTAGTTCACGTTTTGAAAAATATCTGCAGTGTTATTTGTGTCTTTTACTGCCTCAAGCAAAGCAGACAATAGTTTTTACCTGGTCATTTTAATGTCTTTTCATTCATTTGCTATTTAATCCATGTTTTTTGTTTTTGTTTTCCAAATCTCAACTTAGCGTCTCTTTCTCCCTATTTTCTTTTTCTTTTTCTTTTTCTTTTTTATTTATTTATTTATTTTGAGACAGAGTCTCGCTCTGTCACCCGGGCTGGAGTGCAGTGGCCGGATCTCAGCTCACTGCAAGCTCCGCCTCCCGGGTTCCCGCCATTCTCCTGCCTCAGCCTCCCGAGTAGCTGGGACTACAGGCGCCGCCACCACGCCTGGCTAGCTTTTTGTATTTTTTTTTTTAGTAGAGACGGGGTTTCACCGTATTAGCCAGGATGGTCTCGATCTCCTGACCTCGTGATCCGCCTGTCTCGGCCTCCCAAAGTGCTGGGATTACAGGCTTGAGCCACCACGCCCGGCTATTTTCTTTTTATACACTTGTATCTGGTTTCATTGTGGTCAAGTCTTCTGGAATACTGTTAAGTTTTTGTGGTTCGTTATTTTTGCTCAAGAAGTAGATAATTTTCATCTGCCTTACAGGTGGCATACTGTCACTTGGAACTCTTGAACAAACGTCCAGGCCACAATGCTTTTATCAAATGCATGAACTCCCTTCAACTGAAATGTGATCTGACCTGTCTTCACTACCTCTCTGTGTGACACAATTACAATGGAGGCCATGAAAAACTACAATGCTCAGCAACCCTGTTATGCACCTTGTTGTCTCCAGCCCTGTCTACACTTTTAACTGTTGTAGACTGTTAGTGCCTCATGGAATGTTCCACTTCTGGATTCTTTCTCTTGTTTTACTCTTGTACAGATATCACTGCTTCTGTTCTACAGTGCTCCAGAAGTGAGAAACTTCATGTAAGAATTTGAGGCACTGTATTATGGAGATGCACAGAGAGAGGGTAATACAAATTCTCACTCTGACTGCCTGAGAGCAGACCCGAAATGGGGACAGACGTATCGTTTTCTGTGTAGAATATGCATTGCCTGTCTGGCCAAAGAGCATGCTACTTCCAGGCAGACAACCTTGCTGTTTGCAGAGCATGTGTGATTCTAGAATTTCACTTCATGCTTTAGCTCCTCCAGCCTACTAATCTTAAAAAAAAAAAGAATCTCCAGTTTTGGGCCATTAGATTAAATGTCACACTGTCTTCTTATGGTGCTGTAATGGCCTTCATTTTTTTTTTTTTTTTTTTTTGATTTGTTTTTATTTGGTTTGTTTTGGTGAGAAATTTGAAAAGAGGGGGAAAAAAAACTGAAGCTGGATTTGCAGAAGCCCCTGAAAGTAAGGGGTTCTTGTTCAAACTCTTTGTATTGATTCATAGAAGAATTAGCTTACATTGAAAATGTGCTTCCTTTGGCTACTGTCTACTGTGATCTTTGTGTCTTTCCACAAGACGTCAACTAGGGCTCTCTTTTGCCTGGAGACCTCCCTCAATGTGGCTCACCCACTTCTGTGGTCCTGCCAAGGGTCCAGCACTAATTGTTTTCTCTTTGAGATCTGAGCCTGTGTTCTGCTTCACCTTGACAGAGGCCCAAAGCATCACCACTTCATTGTGACAACAAAACATCTTTATCCAAGCATTTTATGAGTTCAGTAACTTTACTACAGATGCATGGGATTGTAAGAAGAGGTCAATTCATGGATTTTCAGTTTACAGTTATCTTGCTGTTTCTATGCATGGTCTGAAGCAACAGCAAATTACTTTTACTTGTCTCATGAGCAGAACACTTTTGCCTGGTGTTCAGGCCCTGGAAACTAAACTTCTATTCAGAATTGTGCTTATCAAACCACAAGTTTTATCACAGATGCTAAAAAAAATGAGGCAAAACGTTCTCTGGTCCTTTGTATTTACAGTACTTTTGGACTGATGTTTTTTTCTTTCCAAAGCAGACTTCAGAGGCTGAGAAATGTCATGTAACTTCCAGAAAATTGCACAGCTAGTAAGTGGCAGATGTTGAGACACTGGGTACTCTGAAAACTCTTCATCTAGACTAGGTATTTCTCTGTGTCCAGGCACTATTTTGTCTTTCACAGGATGGTCCAACACTCACCTTCTTTATGTGCACTCCGTAAACTACTTAACTCACTTGAGACCCTGTTCCATGTGTGTGAAATGGTTGTAATATTCACCTGTAAAACAGTAATGTGATTGAGACTTCCAACAGGTAAGGTGGAACTGGACATGTCATAAACACTTCATATTAATTTTCTTCTTCTTCCCTTCATAATTCCTTGGTCAACATGGTGACCAGTATACAACTTAATGTGTCACAGAAAAATGAATCTTCCAAATAATGTTTATTTCAGATGGATTTGGTGAAATGAGGTAAGGTCCTTGTAGCAGATAATTATCTTGTGTGACTCTCCTGTTTGCATACCCAAAAGCAAAAGTGCACCGGTCACTAGTGTTCCCTAGAAATTTTCTCTAAAGTAATAGCTTCACTCCAGTATGATAGCTCAGCTGTCATCTGTTCTTGGAATCCTTCCCCTACTCCCAATTAAGGTCAGGTCCTTCCTCTGTGTTTTTTCCAGCTCCATCATGTATGTTAATATGTTCAATTGTTTACCTTTTTACTCCTCCATGTAAATATCAGCTCTTAGTGTTGTGTATTTAGCATTTTTGCTTCAGCAATGTAGTTACAGAAATTAAGTTATAAGTGTAATGGTAGACATTTGTTTAATGTGTGAATGAGTGACTATCAATCTCCTTTTATTCCCAAGTAAAACATTCTTCGATACTACCAATTGTTATACATTGCCCCAGGTCCTTTAACTAAACTTGGCCAGGTCACTCAATAGATGCAGGGAAACATTTCTTTCTTATTCTCCATGATTGCCCCTTCTGCTTCTCTTTGTAGTCTTTCTGCTTCCTCGTTCGTTTTGTGCTATTATCTCCCTGCAAGTCTTATTCCACAACTTCTCATTCTGAAAACTATTCAGTTAAGCTTCTTCAATATGCCAACTGGAATCCACTCTTTCCAGCTTCCATTAGCTCTCCTTGTCCATGGCTGAGGTTATAGATGAACCCATGACAGTTCTATTATGCCAATGCCAACAAGAACACTGCCAGGCTGGCTGGTCTTCCTGCCAGAGAAGGTGAACTGGACAAATGATAGACAGCCAGTGGAGACAGGATGTATAGTCACAGAATGAGAAGCACTTCTCTAAGACTGGCCTTCTCTCTGGTCTTTAACTCTGGCATGGGCATGAAAGAAAGTGGCTGCCCTGAAAGAAATCAACCCTGAAATCAGGTCACTCTCAGGGTTCTGCAAAGTGTTCAAGAATGCAAAGAATATCTTTGGTTTCCGGAAGCCTCTTTTCTACAACATTTCTGCAAACCCATCTCCCAGTTCCCCAAAAGAATGAGTTTCTTGGTTTGATGTTCAAAACTTGTTCTCTTCTCTAGAGAAATGTAACTATCAAAGACACTATCTGTCGTTCACAGATAAGATGATATCAGAGAATGATATAGAAGAGTGTAAGCCAGTGTAAATCGAAGTCTTTGGAAAAATAGAAAGTTTAAAGGGAAACATATCTAATGATGTGCAGGGCAGTAGCCTCTTTGAGGAAACACACAAAAGCTTGGCTTGTCTGTATTTTTTAAATATGAGGCAACATGCTGAAGAAAAAAGGCTTTAAAGAGAGGGCCATAAGGTAACTGGTCCTAGTTACTATCTCAGGATGCACAAAGACTTCATGATGTGTACATTCTGGGGCCAACAATTTTAGTCTTAATCACTTATTTTTGGTTAGGAAAATATACAACCTTACATATACTGTATCTCCAATAAATTTCTGTTAATTTGATTTAGAAATTATAGATGAAGTAAACTAGTAAAAATATTTTATACCTTCTGTTCTTAAAAAAAATCCTGAAGTCATGTCTCCTCATAAACTTCAGATACTGAAGTTTTTTGGGGGATAGATTTTTAAATGTTTTTGAAGTTATTTATATTTGAGTAAATTTATTGAAGAAGTGTAAAGAATTAATATGAATGTGAAGGTGCAAGAACTGACCATGGAAAATGAAGGATAAAAAAAAAAAACAAGCAACAAACTATCTGCATTTACACAAATTACTCTAAATGTATATACATTTGTACTTAAATGTATCAGAAAATATAATGAATAATTTAGCATTTCAAGCAGTCATAGTTGGAAGGAGATCCAACTTTCCTAATAACACTAAGCTTGCTTAGAAGAGTCTCTAACTCTTTCTTTTTCTAACAAATTTACTTCGGAATAAAGATCTCATATTTTTGATACAATTACTGGCAGCAAATTTTCATCTTTCAACAAGAATTTGAGTTTAGAAATATCCAGAAGTTGGCTGGGCATGGTGGCTCACGCCTGTAATCCCAGCACTTTGGGAGGCAAAGGCAGGCGGATCATGAGGTCAAGAGATGGAGACCATCCTGGCCAATATGCTGAAACCCTGCCTCTATTAAAAATACAAAAATTAGCTGGGCATGGTGATGGGTGCCTATAATCCTAGCTACTTGGAAAGTTGAGGCAGGAGAATCGCTTGAACCCAGAAGGCAGAGGTTTCAGTGAGCCAAGATCACGCCACTGCACTCCAGCCTGGGCGACAGAGTGAGACTCTGTCTCAAAAAAAAAAAAAAAAAGAGATAGCCAGAAGTCATTTCAAAACCAAGTCTAGGGAATAGGTGAGTGAGCAAGGTATCTACACTGCATTAGGTTCCCAGTGATTTAAAAAAGGGCTGGGCTGATCCTATCGTTTGCATGAGAGCTCTAAAGACTATTTCAGAGTAAAAATATCTTTCAGTGTTTTAATAAGTGAGACCATCATTGAAGTAAGTGTAATTTCCCACTGTGACTACTTTGAAGGAAATGCCACTGAATTAGAAGTATAGTTTCTATTATGTTGACAAGAATCAGTCTTCTTATAGGTGTGTTAGACAAAGAGTTAGTGCTTTTCCTATATACAAGACTCAAGCAATGTAAAAGAAAGCACTGGAAAACTAACAAATATGAGTGACATGAACATCAGTTCACAAAGGAAGAAAAATAACTTACACAAATGGGAAAATAAGAAGCTCAAACTAATACAGTCATGCACTACATAATGATATTTTAGTCCAAGGTAGATGGCATCCATATTGGTGGTCTCATAAAATTAGAATACAACATTTGCATTCTACCTTTCCTAGGTTTAGATATGCAAACACCATTATGTTGCAATTGTCTACAGTATTTAGCACAGTACCATTCTGTATAGGTGTATAGGCTAGAAGCAATGGGCTACATCATATAGCCTAGGTGTACTAGTAGGCTGTACTATTCAGGTTTGTGAAAGCAGACTCTATGATGTTCATGCAACAATGAAATTGCCTAATGACACATTTCTCAGAATGTATTTCCGCTGTGAGTGGCATGACTGTATTTTAAGCAAGACATGTCCAATCAAAGCAACCATTCTACATAATCTCTACTAGTTAAGTTCACAAATATTTTTTAAAGATACCAAAAGTTGGCAAGATACCAAAAAAAAAAAAAAAAAAGAAAACACACACTTCTGGGAAGGGCATCAATTTAACAAGAATTCTTGAAAATCAATTTTAATGTTATATATGTATTTACGTACATAGACATATAGAGAGAATTATATATAGATAGATAATAGATAGATAAGAAACAGCTTGACACACACATGCACACACACATACACACTCATGTACACACAATGTTTATATCCTATGATTCTATAACATTATTTCTAGAAATTTGGGGAGAAATAATATATAATATCGGAAAAATTACAAATACAAATATGTTAAATACAATATTATGTCCAAAATGAAAACTAGTAAATAAACCATGAAATCTGATATCTTCCTTTGGGTATGTACGAAATTGGATGGTCCTGATGGTTTTATTTTGTTAGTCTATTTATGGCTGATTAAAAATACTCTTCTTTCTACATGTCTGCATTTTCTAAATTTAATATAATAATTATACAGTTTTAGCAATTAGCAAAATAAGGTTTATTATTAGAAAATGTCTTTAAAAATTTCTCAACTTCCTCAAATTGATAAACAGCATCTACAAAATGCCCATAACTAACAAAATACTTAATAGTGAGAGACAGAAAGATTTTCCTGAAGTTTAGAAACAAAACGAGGATGCCCTCTCTTGTCACTTTTATTCAACATTACACTGGAGGTTAAAGCCAGAGCAATTAAGCAAAAAATGAAATAAAATGAATCTAAATTAAAAGCAATAAGTAAAACTCTCTCTATTTGCAAATTCTGTTTTCTTATATTTATTAGCAATGACCAACTTGAAAAATTAAGAAAATTATTTATAACATTATCAGAGGTAATTAAGAAACTAAAATGTGTTTTAACAAAAGAAATGTAAGACTTGTACACTGAAAAATTGTGGAGGTAGTATGAGCACTATTGTGGGTAAAAATTATCAGGGATACAGATTATACGTGTGTCTGTCTATATTTGTGTGGGTGTATATGTAAAAACATACACACTTACATATTCACCTTTTTAATCATCTAACTGGATGGCCACAAAGAGCTATATCTGCAAATGCTTGTTGTGAATTAGCTGCTAAAGTGTCATATTAAATGGAAATACAAGTCAGGTAAGCAACCGTAAGTACAAAAAATGTGTGTGAATAGACAGGGATCATTGGATGATAGGAACACACCCTGGAAAGCAACACACATTTAATGTTGGGAATGAAACCTCAGGGAAATCACCCCACGTGGAGCAGTTTCATAGCTTTCTTCTGCTCAATCTGCCAGTCTAGTGCTCTTAGACCTGTCCTTCTGCCCTGGTGGAGGAGGGGAAAGAGGCTTCCTGGTAAGTTTGTAGTCTGCACTGAGCTGTTAGCCATTCAACCAAGAGGACTTATGCCCCCCAACTCAGTCTTCCAGACTCTGTCATGCTCTGCAGTGAAGAAGAGGTAGGAAAGAAGAGAAACAGTAAACACTACTGGAGAACGCCTTAGCTAGTCTTTCTCCAGACGCCCCATAATGAGCGGGAGGCTGCCTCAGGATCATGCAGTTAAGAAATCGTGTAAGCTTTGGTGTCTCTATTAGTTTGCTATTGCCACTGTACTAAATTACCATAAACATAGTGGCTCAGAAAACACAAATTTATTATCTTACAGTACTGGATTAAATTAAATTAATTAATTAAATTTTTGAGATGGAGTCTCCCTCTGTCACCCAGGCTGGAGTGCAGTGGTGTGATCTCGGCTCACTGCAACCTCCGCCTCTGGGGTTCAAGTCATTCTCCTGCCCCAGCATCCTGAGTAGCTGGGACTACAGGCGTGCACCACAATGTCCAGTTATTTATTTATTTTTATTTTATTTTTTGTATTTTTAGTAGAGACGAGGTTTCACCATGTCGGCCACGATGGTCTTGAACTCTTGATCCCAGGTGATCCTCTCACCTCAGCCTCCCAAAGTGCTGGGATTACAGGTGTGAGTCACCATGCCTGGTCAGTACTGGATTTTAATAATACTGTATGCAAAGTTATTTGTAAGCATCTGAATAGTAAAACTGGTAATCAAACAACTTCAAAATTGGTTCTTTAATAAATATATTTTCAGCTACTAAAAACAGGTCTCGATCTTTTTCCCTAGCTCTCCATTTTACCTAATGTTAATTAGGAGAGAAAGTAGGTGTCATTGAAAAAGAAGCATTGGTAGTTTATTTTTTAAATAACAATCAATAGAATTTATATATTCTAACACATTATTAATTAGGTAGCACTATTGAAATTGTCATCTGCATCACCCTCGTGCATTTCATTTAGAAGATCTAAATGCTGGGCTGTTGCTAAGTGGTATGTTCATCGTGTTCTTACTCATTTGTAAGAAGATGCACTATTTTAATTTATCTATCTTGCTTTTCTTCAGACTAAATCTCTATCTATAGTTAAAATAAAAAATAAACCAGAGTAAGCCATAACAATCACAACTCAGTGTTGCTAATGACCTTGATCTAATACCAGTCTTATTTCATCACTGACAGTTACCTCTCCAGCACTGCAGTGTTACGCAGTTACCCTTTTGCTCACTATCAAATCATGCTTCTTTTCTGCTGCCCAGAAATCGTCTTAGAATTTTAGTAAGCAAGTGAGTGTGGTATTTTAGGAATACCATTGGGATCATCTTAAGTGTACCTTAGTTTATTTTTTCAAAGTAAATCATTCACAAACTTCAACACTTTATTATGATAGCAAAATATCTGCAGCACATTTTAGAATCTCACCTTACTGGTCTTGCAAGCTGTTGATTAAAAAACAGCATTAGATTCACGTGTTTGTAACTTGTCTTATGGTAAGTAATTTTCAGAAAACTGCAAGTTCAAACAACTTGGTATTTTTCTTTTTGTTACTTCTCAGTTTTAGTAAGTAGTTCAAGCTGATTGGTGCTTTGGGCAAATGTAAGCAAGAGGGAGGGAAAAAAGGGTGGGAATAATAGTGGAACGGATAATTTTGCTGAATATGGGAATAAAATGAGACCATGAGAAATTTAGCAACATTGTGGCAATGTCACTTCAACGCTTTGTCCTTATTTTCTCCTCTTTTCTATTCCAATTAGTTGTGATGAGCAAATTTGGCAGCCAAGATGAAAACTTTTTTGAAAAATAATGGATACTATGAAAATACAAAGACAGACATATAAAAGAGTTATAGCTACATCTTTAACACACCCACAACATTATTTTATTTATGAAAGCTGAGATTTTCATAAGCACTTTTTTCCATTTCTATTTAATTCTAAACTGCTTCTCCAAGTTGCTGTGCAATTCCTCCCCCATGCTAATGACAGCAGGTCTCCACCTCCACACAACTGATAATGAGTTTGCTATGATGTTGTCTTTGTTTCCACTGAGTTTTTATTTGGGTCACAGTAATAGAGGAAAATATAAGTGAGAGGAAACTGAGCCTCAGAAGCTCTAGGAAGCACTGCCTAGCCCATCACAGAGGTGATGAAAAACGCATATTCTGATATAGTTAGAATAGCTTAGAAGAAAAGTGCATTCCAACACTACTCCATAGAACGTTCTACAAAATGTCCTACGGCTTAAAGTCTAAGGACTGGATTGCTTTCCATACAAAGGACTCTGTAACTCTGAAATGTGTTTCACAATCATTGTCTACTTTCTTCTCCCATGTATATTAAGCTAGTTCATGCCGTTGGGGCTCAGAAACTAACACCCTAAAGCATGGCACTTTGGCATGCTGAGCCCTTAAGAAAAGAAAATTAAAAGGTCTTACAAGCAGTCACAGACCTGATAACTTTCTAACATGTTCCTGCTTCTCCCCACTTCCAAGTGCAGAGACTGGTAGCCAGGTAGGCTGCATCCAGAGAAGCCATGGATGCAGGGATTTCCAAGGGTTTGGGAGCCCACCCCTCGTGCCAGTTTGCCCAGCATGTGAGACATGAAATCAAAGGAGATTATTCTTGTGTTTTAGCATTTACATCTGCTCTGCTGGATTTTAGACAATTTCGTTTGTTTGTTTTGAGGCAGGGTCTCACTCTGTCACTTGTGCTGCAGTGAAGTGGTGCTATCATGGTTCACTGTAACCTCCAACTTCTGGGCCCAAGAGATCCTCCTGCTTCAGCCTCCTGAAGAGCTGGAACTACAGGTGCACATCACCACATCCAGATAAGTTTAAAATAATGTTAATTATGTTGCCCAGGCTGGTCTTAAATTCCTGTCCTGAACTGATCCTCCTGCCTTGGCCTCCCACAGTGTTGGGGTTTCAAGGGTGAGCCACTGCACCTGACCTAGGTTTTGGACTTACATGGGGCCTATCATTCCTTTCTTTTGACCTATTTCTCTTTTTTGGAATGAGAAATGTCTACCAAATGTCTGTTCCAGTAGTGTATCTTGGAAATAAATAACTTTTTTTTTTTTTTTTTTTTTTAATTTTACAGGTTCACAACTGGAAGAAACTTTCGTTCAGTCTCAGATGAGACTTTAGACTTTGGACTTTTGAGTTTGTGCTGGACCAAGTTAAAACTTTTGGAATTATTGGGATGATATGATTGCAGTTTTTATTTGAGAAGGATATGAGTTTTGGGGGCAGGGGTCAAATTGCTATGGTCTGCATAAGGTTTATTTCTCTCAATCAAAATTCTTTTTGAAACTTGGTCTTTAATGTGTTTGCATTGGCAGGTGGGGACTAATGGGTGGTGCTTGGACCATGAGGGCTCTGCCCTTGTGGTGGCTTGGAGCCATTCTGGTAGTAGTTTAAGAGTTCTTGTTCTGGCGTAGCTGGATGAGTTCTCATGGAAAGAGATTAGCTTCAACAAGAACGGGTCATTATAAAGCCAGACTGCTCACAGGTTTGGCCTCTTCACACATACCTGCTTTCCCCTCTACATTCTCTACCATATTATGATGCAGCAGGAAAACTGTCACCAGAAGCCAGGGCCAAGTCCTTGAACTTCCCAGCCTGCGGAACGGTAAGTTCAATAAGCCTCTATTCTTTATAAATTACTCAGCCTTACGTATTGAGTTATAGCAACACAAAATGGACTCAGAGAAACTCTCAAAAGAGGGAGAGAGAGAAACACGTTCTTTGTACCTCCTACTGTCATATTAGGTCTTTTGATTACTTAGGAAAACTGAGTGTCCTCTTTACCATAGAGTAAAAGTTTCTCTACAACTACGTAACTTCCTGTTTTTACTTTTGAAATCTTTTTATTATCACTCTGGCTACATGAATATTATATTATGGTGACCTGTGATTTTATTTTGATCAAATGTTTTAAACCTTTGATATTTGACAAACCCCCTAAAAATCAAAATAAAGGTATTTTGATCCCCAAACTAACTTTTGGACATTAAGGAATGCCTCTAAAATTCCCCCTAAAAAGATATTAAACCTATGAGGCCTATCTAATATGTTAAATTGTATGGAAACATTGTCAAATAAGAAATAATACTTAACTTTCTTTAAGTTACATTTGTATGGGTATGTTATTAATATGTGTCCAAAGACAGTATGCAATTTCTAGATCTCTGATATGTCTTAAAATAATGCTATCATTTATAACCTTTGGTTATTACAGTTAATTATTGTATAAACACCACAGAAATAATCAAATTTTCTTTTCAATTGCTTTTTTATTATAATGAACTCTCTAAGATCTTTAAACATTGCCATTTTAAGTCTTGTCTTGTCCATAACTAATTGCTTTGTTTTGATGCTTTTTCTGAAAGCGTTTTGTAGGCAGTTATAATCCTAAGGTGTTGTTTCTTCAAGGAAGTATAGAGGAAGAATAAAAAGAACTTTGACAAGTACAAGTTTCTGAAAACTTTGAGAATTTCCAAGACTCTAATAAAAAAGAATACTAAACTGATAAAATTGCTAACCCAACATTAACAATTGGTTAGCAGAACAAGAATTAATTACTTGGGACTGAACGCATGAAAAACTATGATTGTTTACAAATGTTTATTTGAAACATTGCTGATTCTTTTTATATTTTATCTTCCATATTTAGCAAGACTTTGTTTTTCTTTTAAGCTTTCTATAGCTTGCTTCAATTTCATAATGTGTACTTTTGTGAACAGAATTGAAACATTTACTTTTTTTCTCCGTGATTGGTCCCTCCAAAACTTGTGAACTACTTCTGAGTATTTTTATTTTATGGCAATGTAGTTACCTACATTCAATAAGAATTTATTATTTTTCTAATAAAACACAATTGGAAACACTGTTACATTAACAAAGCTTTGGCTGAATAGTCTAACTTTCAGATATAATCTGACCAGTTTAAGGAAATGAATTTGACTTTATGAAACCAATAAAAAGCCCCCTGGAAACTGGTCTAGTGCTTTGAATCAACAGTGCATATGGCTGTCATGCTGATAAGTAAAGAAAGTCACTCTCTGATAAAGCCAAGAACTTGGAGATAGTTTGAGAACATTACTGAAAGGAGCAATATTAACCCAAATCTACAGGCATTATGGGCAGAATTTGTGGATGAGTCTCTGGCTTGGCTGCACAACTGTTAAGAAGCCTTTTAAAAGTCTAATTTGAGATTCTTCATAAAAAGTTTCAGCAACACAGTATTAAAAAGAACCTAGATGGTTAAACTCATTTTTTCAAACAAATTGGACTTCCTGTGATTATCTTTGGCAAAAATTAGAGTGACTGAAGAGAAAGCACATATTTCAGAAGAAAACTATAATATACCCATTTTTAGGTTCTAACCCTTCTCATCGTGTTTGAGATTTTATCCTTTGCTTGTAATTTGGACTAGATATGAATTCTTTGTGGTTTCCTCCAGTACCTGGTTATAAGTCTCCAAACTATTACAGCATTTCCAATTTTCTCCCAATTTTCTGACTTGAAATAACTAAAATTAAAATTATTAGTTTTCTGAAGCCCTACAAGACAAAACTGGTCAGCTTGATATAACCTTCAGGGAAATCACCGTAACAGCTTATTCATAGACATTCTGTCATAATATGCAAACTACAATCCAGAAAAATCTGATCTGTCAGATCGGTACTGACTGCTTCTGTTCCAGCTGAAGATGCTTCAATCTCAAATCTAGATATTACCTTAACTCACTGCCCTCCGGAATCCAGAGAAACTAGTGTATAGATTGCCACAGACTTCAACCTTTGATTTGCTTCTGATTTAGAAATGCCACATATTAAAGACTCGTTCACCTTAACTGTGATGGGAGCTCTGTAAACACCACTTCCTGAAATAAGACACAATTGTTTAATTGGACCAACCTAGTCCCAGAAATGGAAGTCTTGTTCAATGAGATTCTTTGCCATTCCATTACTAACATTTTTCTCTCCATAGCCACCAACTCAGCTCTTAATGTGTAAAACTTCTAAGGAAATTTCAGACGGGCAAATGTTGGGGCTCAGAAATTGATACCCCAAAGTATGGTACCTTTGCTTGCCGATTGCTTTGAACCAAAGAAAATGAAAGAGCCTTAGAAGCAGCTTCAGAACCAATGACTTTCTAATCGTATCTTGTTTCTCAGTACTCCACCCAACACAGGGAGGGGTTGTCTCTGCAAGTTCCCCTGTCTCACTGGGCAACCTTCTTTCAAAAGTAATGTAAGTGTCTTAAAACTCCTCCATAGAAGTTTTATTTAAATAACTTAGAAGACTAACCACATCCAGACAGACTTTTTATCTATTCTTTTTGTGTGTGTGTGAGACAGGGTCTCACTATGTCACCTAAACTGGAGTGCAGTGGCAGTCATGGCTCACTGCAGCCTGGAACTGCAACGGACTGAAGCAGTCTTCCCACCTTAGCCTCCTGAGTAGGTGGGACCACAGGCGCACACTAACCTTCCCACCTAATACATATATAATGTGTGTGTATATATACATATACATATATATACACATATACATATACACACACACACACATATATATATAGTTGTTGTTCGTTTTTGGTAGAGACAGATTATCACTATGTTGCCCTGGATGATCTCGAACTCTTGGTCTCAACGGGTCATCCCATCTCAGCCTCCCAAATAGCTTGGGATTATACCTATGAGCCTGGACTTTTTCTGTTCTTGTGAGTGTAGCTCCAACAGATTACTGGGAAGACTTTGCATACTAGTACAATCTTTATTCACAGTGAAGTTCTACCCTTTACCTTCACACAACTTGTTGCCACAACTCCAGAGCTCAGAAATGCTTTGTTTCAGATTATGGTATATTATTTGGGCATATTCTATTTCCCTGAAAATCACTGACTACTCCTCAAAACTGCCTGCATACCCCATTTTCCTCTCCCCGACCCCACCCCCCAGAAAGAGAGTATTTGAGTCTCAACTATCTGACCCTTTCTTTTGTGTCTTGTCTTATATTTTGTATGTTTCCAACGCATATTAAACCATCTTCACAAAATTGTGACAGTAAAAGAAATCTGATAGAGTTGACTCCATCTTGCTTCTGACTTCTAAGCTGTCCTTAGTCATTCCTGGCATCGGACAAGCTAAATGTGGGAGGAATTTAATTCACAGTTTAACCTTAAAACAAGGCTGATAATAGCCTTTCCCCAGACTAACCTGCCTTTGTAAAATTAATGAAAGCCTACAAGATTAGGAATATGAGAGAGGACAGACCTCTGCTAAAATTGTGGGCATACTTCCTCTAATCCTTTACTGCTCAGGAGTCATGTGGCCAGAGGTCATAAGATTTGTGACCTTCTCAATTGTTCCTGTAGATAACATCTCTATTGCAGATTCTAAGATTTTCTTTTTAAGATGTTTTTTAGACTGACACCCGCAAGACTTGTGACTCATCACTCAACTGATTCTATGGCCCCACCCAGAGGCAGACTCAGGAAGAAAACTATTTTCCACACCCCTGTGATTTCATCTCCGACCAATCAGCATCACCCATTTCCTCACCCCTACCCACCAAATTGTTCATAAAAACCTAACCTTCAAGTCTTTGGGGAGACTGATTTGAGAGAGAACTCCAGTTCTCCCATGTGGGCTGCCCGCACATCAGTTAAACTCTTTACTACAATGCCATGGTCTTGGTGAATTGGTTTTGTCTGTACAGTGAACACAGAAAACCCATCAGGCAATTACACATATTTGGATGTTAAACATTTGTCCTCCTTTTCTCCAGTTAATCTATTGTCTGTTTCCTCCTGCAAACTCACAACTTCAGAGGGGAAGGAAACAATTCTCTTTGCCTTTACAACGCCCTGGTTACCATATCATTATTCTGCGTTATTACACTCCACACTATTTGGCCATCTCTTTTTCTTTTCTCCAGCTTAGTCAACAAAATTGTAACACATTTATCCTCTTTATTCCTTTATCTACAACTTTAATTATACTACACTCTTGATTATGCTAAGTGCACTGGAGACATACGAAATATGATCCTTTCATTTGGCTGTCTGACAAGAGACCTACCTTGACTCGTTGTTGATTAAAGTGCAAGAACATGTGTTTACTGTTCAGGTTGGTATGGGAGCGAGAGGGTTCTAGCACTTTCTAGCTAAGCAATACTTGGCAAAGTTTTCAAAACTCCAAGAGCTTTCATTATGTAAAGGTGGGTATAAAATTTACCTCTCAAAGTTGCAGTGTGATTGAATGAAACTGAGCAAACATAAGACACTCAGCAAGAAGAGTTCTCTTCCTTTTCTCTCTAGCCCCATTAACATTTTTCGTCCATAAGTACCCCAAATCTCAGATAGATGATGTTATGGCTCTTCTCTGAGTATAACCCCTAAGATCATATGCTCTTCTTTTGACCTTGTTCCTGACATTTCACCTCCCTATTCATCATACCCGAATGTTTATTGTCAAATGAGCAACCATGACCTTTGGTTTCGTTGGACCTCAGTGAAAAATATCCCAAAGTATGGCACTTTGGTATGCTGAGCACTTTGAAATAAAGGGAAAGGGAAGGTCTTAGAAGCTGCTTCAGAACCACGGACTTTTTAACTTTTTCTTGTTTTTCCCGCAACTCCCAATGGCAGAGAAGGGCTCTCTCTGAAGTTCCCTTATCTGACTGAGGAAACTTTTTCTAAAGAAAAATGCAATTGTATTAAAACTCTCTCCCTAGGAATCTCGCTAATCAGCAGAGATGAACCACCAGAGAGGAGAAAAGACTAAAAATTATCACGACACCCATTCAGACTTTTTATCTATTTTCTGAGGCCAGCTCCTGGCATTAGACTTTCTCAACACTAACCAGGCAACTGAGGTTAAAATAACAAAAGGCCCTTATAGAAGAACTTCTAATTAAGAAAACCTCCACTCTATACATTTGGACAAAGAGAGTGCTGCTGAATAACAATTTGTGTCTTCTGTTTCTAGTCTTTTCAGACTGGCCGCTTGGCAGGACCCAACATTTGGGCCCCTTTAGGGAGGGGAGACATTTTTTGTATAATATGGCAACCTTTGTTTATAGTGGAGTACTGCACCTCACCTTCCTTGGTCCCAAGCTATTATCTGTATTGTGGTCCCATTTCATTTCCAAAGACCACCATTTAAAAACTTTTGTCTGCTCTTTGCCCATTCATTTATCATAAAAAACATTTACTACGCCTCAGAATTGCCTAGATTTTTTTTTTTTAATCTCCCTCATCCCTATAAGGAAGGAGTTTTTTAAGCTTCAGCCCCTTTGTTCTTCATGAAGTTCCGGGGTTTTTTTTTTTTTCTTTTTTTTTTTTTTTTTTTTTTTTTTTTGAGACAGAGTCTGGCTCTGTTGCCCAGGCTGGAGTGCAGTGGCCGGATCTCGGCTCACTGCAAGCTCCGCCTCCCGGGTTCACGCCATTCTCCTGCCTCAGCCTCCCGAGTAGCTGGGACTAGAGGCGCCTGCCACCTCGCCTGGCTAGTTTTTTGTATTTTTTAGTAGAGACGGGGTTTCACCGTGTTAGCCAGGATGGTCTCGATCTCGTGACCTCATGATCCACCCACCTCGGCCTCCCAAAGTGCTGGGATTACAGGCTTGAGCCACCGCACCCGGCCAAGTCTCGTGTTTTGTATGGCTGGCAAGCTTGTCCACATAAATAAATGTGTGTGTTCTTTCTCCTATTAATCATTCTGTTATCAGTTCATTTCAGCAAACCTCAGATGGTGGAGTAGAAGGTGTTTTGTTTTGATTTTCACCCCTGCAAATCTGGCACACTTGGCAGGATACCACAAACACCCTGATCCACTTGAAACTACAGTTGAGAAAACCTAGCACTGACAAGCTGGCAAAAGGGTAAGAGATCTTTACTAGTCAACCTCCTTAATCTGTCTGTAAAATCCAGTTGAGCGAGTGTTAAACATCACTTCCTATCTTTCCTTCCTTTTCAATTTTACGTTGATAGGAAGAAAATATTTGTATAGACTGGTCTTTACAACTCTGGTTTATTTCTGGTATGAATAATCATGCCGTCTCATCCCTTTCCTCCCAGAATTGGTCTTCATTTTGCTCTCTGTTTTTTGTGTCATTTGTCATAAAAAGAACTTTGGGGTATAAAGTTCTCTTTTCGTCTTGTATCCTGACAGCCTGGCTTTGTGACCAAGTGAGAATCTTCCTCCTTTGGTCTTTCCTAGCCGGGAGCCCAATTTTTGAGTCCTGCCAAGTGGCCAGTCTGAGAAGACTGGAAACCCAAGACACAAATTGTTATTCAGCAGCATTCTCTTTGTCTCAATGTACAAAGCTTTCAGGGGAGTTTCTCTTAGTAAGAAGTCCCATCCCTAAGGGCCTTTTGTTATTTCAACTTCTGTTGTCTGGTTAGTGTTGAGAAAGTGTAATGCCAGAAGTGCCTACCCAATGCCACAGATTGACAGGTCTGTGACTAGTAGACCCCATATTTTGGGTGGAGCCTAGAGACATCATTTGTAAGCATCATCTTTAATCACCTGTGGTAACAGGTATCTTTTTGCTGTCTTAGTCTATTTCTATTAATGAAAATTTGGGGGTAATGGCAACTGCATCTTCTGCACCCTTTTTGGAAACCTCTTGCTTAAAGAGTTTATTCTGAACCTGGAGATTTAGCTTCTAGTCATTCCATAAAGGGGTTCATTGGATCGAGTCACTATTGGAATAAATGTACCATTGGACATCCTAATAGTCAATAGCCAGACAATAGGTTCTTTAAGTTGGAAAGTCTTCTATATTTGAAAAAAAAAAAAAAAAAAGACAGCTCTCATACTATGCAAGTACACAATTGGCACTTACGGGAAGAGTTGAAAGAAAAACACATAACAGTGTCACATCAAGTCTTAGAAATTCTCCTAATAAAATTAAAAGCAAAAATCTGACCTAAAACAAAAGTAAAATCCTTTCGACTAGAAGATCATTTGGATGTCTGGGTCCCTGATTGAGACTTTTCCTTCCCCAATTCAGTTCAATTTAAAGTAAAAAAACTGGTTTATTAAAAACAGCCACATTTTTGAGGTCTTTCTAATCTCTCTATAGGATCCTGTTTCTCCCATGAAAACTTCACAGTAGACTGAAACTTCCTTTTTCTGAATCCTTGTTAACCACACGCACTGTTTCCTCTTTCTTTCTTTCTCGTGGACATGATTTTTACCAGAGATAATGTAAAACTCCATAGGCCTTTCTGGAAAACTCCCAAGCTGACTCTTCTATGACTTGTTCTTTCATTTACTGATGCCTCTATTTCTTTTGGATGGCCTCAAACTTCCATCTGGTTCCCTCGATATATTCTTCTTAAAGCTTCTACCTCCTCCATTTGGTGGTCAGTGGATAAAAAATTACCAACACAAAACATCAGACTTCTGGCTATTACATAAAAACATCAAAAATAGGCCTTTAGCAATCCAGACACCCCTTAAGGAACACAGAAAATGCACCATTCAACCCCTTTTTGGGGTCCTCAGCCTTTCTCAGGGAGCCCTGCGAGTCCTGGCCTACTTCCACTGAGGTCTGAAGCTCTGCACTGTTTTACAGTCAGCTGTGTGATCTTTTGGGTTTTTAGGAGTACCAAGAGCTACTTTGTACTGTAAGAGGACACTTGACCTTTCGGTGTTTATTAACTCATGAGTCACCAGCAAGACCAACAATTCTAAAGGTAATCGGCAGCAATTGCAGTAGTGGTTATTATGCAGGGGGCAAATTCAGATTTGTTTTGTTTAGGTCCTTAATTTTTAAAGATCTTAGTACTTTGCCTTCCAGTTACACCTGTTTTTTACATGTAAGTATTACGCCTCAGAAGCCACAACTTCTTTGTTGGTTCTGTTTGTTACTGGGCTCTGCCTTGAAATCAAAATCCAGTTAAGAAACAGAAAACACATTGAAAAGTCATCTATCTAACAAAATTGGTCTTTGAACTACAACCTTCTTACATTCAACCGGTGATTTAAAACAGGCTTCTAAATTTTTCTCATAGGCTCTCATTTGTATAATTTCTTATAAAATCCTGTAATAGATTGCTATTATTTTATATTACATTGACATATATTTTAAATTTCCTCTTTGTCCCACCTAACTGACAAACCCAAACACCTTCTTGTAAAAACTTACGTTCTTTCCCTGTGCTGATGATATGTAAATTTCCTACCTTGTCTTTTCTAAAACTCAATAAGGACTTTGTCCATGTGAGATAGACAGTCTTTAACTTGCTCCATTTACAAAGACACAGTTTGTATCCAATTGTCCTTTTATTTTGTTTGTTTGTGTGTTTTTGTTTTTTTTGTTTGTTTTTCAAGACAGGGTCTTGCTTTGTTGCCCATGTTGGAGTGCATGGTGTGATCATGGCTCACTACAGCCTCAACTTCCCAGGGTTCATGCGTTTCTCCCACCTCAGCCTCCCAAAGTGTTGGGAATACAGTCATGAACCAAAGCGCCAGGTTCCAATTATCCTTTTAAAGTAGTGAGTTTTACTTGCCTCATGATTAAAATTATAAAATCAGAGCTATAAATTTTTTATTTTGATCCGCCTGTATTTTTATGTATGTATGTGTGTATCTCTATGTTTGTATTCTGTCTACATGGTACTAAATTGACTTGGCGATAAATGAGCATTTATAAGGTGTTATTAAAAAATAAGCTCAAATGCTTCTAAAGTTTATGTGGATTTATAATCTTTGGTAAATAAAAATAACATTACTTGATTTAAAACTAATATGTCTGCCAACATTAAATCTAATACAGACACACAACTTGTATCTCTATTAGATGTTTAAAATCATAACAGTATGAATTTGACCTAAATGCAAGTTAATTAAATACATGTAACTGGAATAAAAGTTTAGAAATGAACTTTTTAAAATAATAATTATGCTTTATATCAATTTACTTAAAGTTTTTCTAAATCTCTTTGGTAACTACATCATTAGAGTTTTACTAAATTAAACTAAATGAGTATTCATTGAATATCTAGGTCATTTCCAACTAAGATGAAATATTAAAACATTACTTGTTAAACATATGTTTATTTGTTTTTGGTTTATTAAGTTTATAAAAAGGCAAAATATATTTGGGCTAGTTAGGAAATATGTACTTTTCCACATTGAAATATTATTCTATGAGGTAACACATATTTATAGAAATTATAAAATTGTGTTAGTCTGCAGAATGCTGGTTTACAATTGCTAATAATTAAAATTTTAATTAATATATGTAATTAAAATACTAAAATTAATGGAAACAATTCTGTGTGCAAGATTTACAAGAGAAGTAAGAAGTGTGTTTTGGTGAGAAAAATTATTTTAAATAGACATGAAAATGTACTTTTGTTAAAGAAAAAGTAATTTTTGTCTAATTCAGAGGTTTTTAAAAGGTTATTGAAAAATACGGATTTAGTACAGAAATAAACAAGGCAGAAAGAAATCAGTAAGTAGAAGAGAGAGAGATTTAAAGAAAATTACATGAGTAAAAAATATATATCTATTCAAAAGAGTTGTAAAATGTCTTAAAAAGTCATAAAAATTTTATAAAGGATGAATCATAAAAATTTTATGTGCAATCAATTGACAAAGATTAAAAGGAAATTATTTATGAGCTTTTCTTAAAATGAGCTTTAATATCAAAAGTACACTGATACAAAAGTAAACATTAATATTTTCTTTGAATTAAGATTTTCATGTAATATTGATAAAAAATTAAAATTAAAATAAAAAATTGTTAATCTTTTGAGTGAATTACAAAAAGGAGAAGAGTGAGAGAGACACATTCTGTGAGCTTGAGCTCTCTTTGCTAAGTCTTCTGATTAGCTGGAAAAATGGAGTCTACTTTCTATGAAAGAGAAAATAATTTTTGTTAAACATCTATTTAACAACTTGTATTTGCTTTTGCAACTTTTAATTCTAACTCTGGTTAGTTGAATGAATGATTATTATTTTATAATGATCTGTGATCCTACTTTTAATTAAGTGTTTTAAACTTTTATTAAAAAAAAAAAAAAAAACAAAATACAAATGAAGTCTTTTATACCTCAAACTGAGTTTTGGAAATTCCAGAATAGCACCTAAAAGTACAAAACTGAGATAATTAACCAATTAAGGTTATTTGATATGTTTAATACATAGAAAGCACTGCCAAATAAAAAATTAGGTTTGACCTTTCTTGAGTTACACATGCATAGATATACTATTCACACGTGTTCCAAATTTTATGAATTTCCTAAATATCTGATATGTCATGGTATATGTTATCAGTCATAATTTTGGCTATTAAATTATTGTGGGCTACAAATATAGGCAAATTTCCTTATCAATTGTGACATTGTTATAATGAACTACTATCAGATATTTAACCATGGTCATTTACTTTTTGTTACTCAGAGCTAATCGTTTTATTCTGATGTTTTGTCTGAAGCTTTTTAACAGGCAATTATAAATGGGAAAATTTAACTATAAAGTGCTGTCTTTAAAGATATATGGGAAAAAAAGAACTCCAACAAGTACAAGTTTGTGGTAATTTCTGATATGATTGGACCTGGTAAGAATTTCCAAAACTAATGCAAAAACTGAACTCATTAAATGGCTAACTCAACACCAAGTAGAACAAAATTAATTACAAGGAACCAAACTAATGAGAGGTTAAAATTTTTATAAATTTTTGTTTGAAACATTGCTGATTCTTTTTATGTTTTGTTTTCCAGATGCAAAAAGACATTTTTCAAGTGTTCTATGACTTCCAGCAATTTGGTAATATATACTTTTGTAAACATAATTGAAGCATTCTTTTTGCATGATTTCTTTAAAATTTGGAAATTACTTGTATTGGTCTGTTCTCATTATGATGAAATACCTGAGACTGGGTAATTTATAAAGGAAAGAGGTTTAATTGACTCACAGTTTTGCATTACTCAGGAGGCCTCAGGAAACTTACAATCATGGTGGACGATGAAGAGGAAGCAAGCACCTTTTTTACAAGGCAGCAAGAAGGAGAAGTGCTAAGTGAAGCAGGAAGAGCCACTTATAAAACCATCAGTTCTCGTGAGAACTCACATACTATCACAAGAACAGCATGGGGGAAATCACCCCCATGGCTCATTTAATTCCCATGATTCCCTTCCAGGACATGTAGGGATTACGGGGATTACAACTGAAGATGAGATTTGAGTGGGGACACAAACCATATCACTATTTGTGAGTATTCTTATATTATGTCAGTATAGTTATTTGCATAAGTTCAATAAGTATCTGTTCTCTTTGTAACAGGACAAATGGAAGCACAGATTATATTACCAAGGCTTTGACTGGAATATCGCATCTTTCAATATGACCAGGCAGCTTTGAGGAACTGAGGTTGATATGGAGCTATAGAAGCCCCTGGAAACCTGGCCTCATACCTTGAATAAAGGTTTTCCTCACAGAGTTTCTACTCTCATAAGTAAAAAAGTCACTTCCTGACAGATCCCAGAGCCTCATGCTATTTTGAGCCTCAAGAGGAGAAGAATCCACTCAAATCTTACAGGTATTACAGGTACAATTTGGGGGTAAATTCACAGGAACATCTGATATAAGCTACAATCCAGAAAACTCTGTGAGATTGCCACTTCCTGGCTCATCTCCAAGTGAAGATACTTCAAAACCAAAGCTAGGAATCATCTCAACTGACTGCCTTCTAAACTGTAAACAAACAAAATCTAGTTTATAGACTACACCAAACATTAACCATTGTTTTTCCTCTGTGCCCATAAAAATGCCTCTTGTTAAAGATCTGTTTGCATGAGCCATATAGAGACTTAACTTTGATGGGAAGCCTCCAAACACCACCTTCTGAAATAAAACCCAACTGTTTAATTGGACTGACATATACCCCCAGATGGGAGAGTGGTTTAATGGGATCCTTTGCCACCGAGCTACTAAAATATATGTTTTTTTCTCTTCACAGCCACCAACTTAGCTTTTGATGTATGAAACTTTTAGAAATATCTGAGCATGGAAATGTTAGGGCTCAGAGCACAATACACCAAAGTATGGGGCTTTGGCATGCTGGGCACCTTTGAATTAAAGGCAGTTGGAAGACCATAGAAGCAGCCTCAGAACCAAGGACTTTCTAACCTTTTCTTATTTCTCAACCGCCACCTTCACCTGTTTCTCTGAGGGGCTATCTCTGGAAGTTCCCCCATCTGACTGAGGACAGGTCTTTCAAAAGAAATGCAACAGTCTTAAAATGCCTCCATAGCAGTATTATCAAATAACCTGGAAAGATTAACCACCTGAAAAGAGAAAGGACTAAAAGTTGTCACCACACCACACACTTTATCTCCATAAATTCCCTGAGAAACTTTATGTACACAATAAAATAATCTTTGTTCACAATGAAGTTTCACTTCTCACTTTCTCCAGAGCTCAGAGGAACTTTATCTCAAGCTATTGTCTTTTCTTTGGTTCCATTCAATTTTCAGAGAACCACTTAAAAATATTGCTTTTTGGACTGATTTATTTCCCCTAGCAATCATTTATTACCCTTCAAAGTTGCCTACATTCTCTGTCTCCTTCTTGCCTACGAAGTCCTATTTAAGCTTCAGCCATCTGGCCCTTCTTTGAGTCTCCTATTTCATATGGCTGCCATGGTTATGCATGTTAATAAGCATGGATGCCTTTTCTCCTGTTAACCTGTCTATTGTCAGTTTATTTCAGTGAACCTTCTGGTGGTAGAGAGGAAGCGTGCCCTTTTCCCCAGCAGTTTCTACAACCATCTTCTTTCTAAGGATTTTAATTTTCACCTGATCAGGATAAAACAACTACCTCCTTTAGACCTCCCAAGCATTTCTTTTATATACCTGTTATAGAACTACTTATCTCACCCCATCCTATTAGAACTGTTCAGAAAAAAACTTATTCTCCTAGAGACATTGCATACTTCACTCTTCTCTTTATCCTCTGTGGAAACAAACAGGTGCCTTTATCATTTGCATTTCTTTGAGGAGAAGCCTTGCTAAAGACAATGCTTATAAGCACTTAAAGCGAGTGATAAAAAGAAGGAAACTTTAATCAATTTCCTGGGGTGTGAGAAGGGAGAAGGAACTAATTTAGGGTACAAAAAATGGAGATTTTGGATTGAGCTCTGGGATGAGTTCAAGAATTGAATGAGCTCAAGGAATTCTGAGTAAGAAGCAAGATACTTTATATTATACCTGTAATGTGAGCAAGGTTAACTATGAACCCACTGCCTCATGCACGGAGGCTAAGGATAAAAACAAAACTACTGGTTTAAAGAACAGAGAACATCAATGTAAAATCTGCAATGTAGAAACCATCTTTTCCCCTGTGGAATTTTTACTCTAAAGTAGCAACTTGCTAGAACTCATTTATCTGATATATGATATATGAAAAATGGGAACGATACATTGTCCTTCAAAAAACATGTGTTGTAGGACCTGAATTAAACATAAAAAAAAAAAAAACTTTTCTTCTTTCTGTCATTCTGCTTTTTAAATTTTTCCTTAAAACTTTCTTTTCATAAAAGCCTTCAATTTTGAGCACATTCTAGGTGGCAATCCCTGCTCTATTTCTTTTGTAACATAAAAATACTCATTTAATTTTCACAACAATCTTAGGATATAAATATGTGAACCCAAAAGTGTCTGAGACAGTTCTCAACCAGTTTGGAAAGTTCATTTTGCCAAGGTTAAGGATAAGCCCTTAACACAGCCTAAAGAGGTCCTGAAGACATGTGCCCAAATGGTTCGGGTACAGCTTGCTTTTAGACAGCTTAGGGAGAGATGAGACATCAATAAATACATGTAAAATTTACACTGGTTTGATCTGGAAGGGCAGGACAACTCAAAGGGGAAGGGGCCTATCCAGTTCTTAATAGATTTTAAAGTTTTCTGATTGGCAATTTGTTGAAAGAGTTATTATCAGTAGAAAGGAATCTCTGGGTTACAATAAGCCCTTGTGGAGACCAAGGTTTTATTATGCAGATGAAGCCTCCAACTAGCAGACTTCAGAGAGAATAGATTATAAATACTTCTTATCAGATTTAAGGTCTGTGTTGATGTTAATGATGTTGGCTTTTCCTGAATCACAAAACTGAAGAGGGTATAATGTCAAACCCCCACTACCAATGTGGCCTGAACTAGTTTTTCAGGTTGACCTTGGAATGCACTCAGTTGAGAAAAGGGGAACATTCAGATGGCTGTGGGGGAGAGGGTTAGAATTTTGTTTACAAGTATTTGTATAATGCTTGCTTTTTTCTTTTTTCTTTTTTTCTTTTTTTTTGGTTTTTTAGTTTTTGTTTTTGTTTTTGGGACACGATCGAACTTTGTCACCCAGGCTGTCGTGCAGTGGTGCAATCTCAATCTTAGCTCATTGCAACCTCTACTTCCCAGGATCGAGTGATCCCCTCACCTCAGTCTCTCAAGTATCTGGGACTATGGGGGTGCATCACCATGCCCAACTAATGTTTGTATGTATATATGTATGTATTTATTTATATAGTTGTATATTTATTTATTTTGTCAAGATGGGGTTTGGCCATGTTGCCCAGGCTAGTCTTGAACACCTGGGCTAAAGTGATCAGCCTGCCTTGGCCTCCCAAAGTGCTGGGATTACAGTCATGAGTCATCATGCCTGGCCTATAATGCTCATTTTAAGGATGAAGAAATTGAAGTAGGCCTTAGGTCACACATCTGCTAATAAATTTGACAGCAGAGATTTCTGCTCTGAAGGAATCTGCCTCCAGAGCCCATGTTCTTAGTTGCTTTAATAAACTTACTTTCAAATGTAATATTATTTAGGTTTTTCTCTGCCAAGCACAGGCTTTTTAATCATAGTTGGGGTTACATATGAAAAAAGCTTTATGCTTTACTTTTGGAGCTTCTGCCCACGACTATCACATGTCTGCACAGGCACACACACAAACGCACACCAGAAGATCTTGGCTGAAAAACAAGTTTAGTGCTTTAAAAATCATGCTGAAATCCTCATAATTATAGCACAACTTTGTGGAGGAAGCTTATTTTGTGCAGGCCATGCACATGGCTTATCAGGAATGGTAATCCCCATGCACAGGCTCCCTGGGGATACAGCCTTGGTGATGAGCCTTCCACAAAGAAACATCATCCTCACCTTCCCTCCTCTGTCTCCACTTAATGTACTTTGGCTCTCTCCCATGGCTGCACTCCACTCTGGTACATTTTGCAAACATTTAATCCTATTTATTACTTATTTGTTATCTTCATTTATCCTCCTTATACTCATTTCATGTCTTCATTGTTGCAGCTGGCATGGCTGAGCTGAAATCTCAAGCCTTTAGCTGGTGTGGTTCATGCTCATACTCCCTGTACAAAGCCTTGAGCCATCTCACTCACTTGAGAGGGCTGCAAGTCGAATGGGGCCCACCCAGTAAGCGTGCCTCGTCCCCCTAGTAGAGGTCTATAGTCATAATTTATTCAATGTCTTTAAATGAATATGAGTTAAGGCAAAGAGATTCCTGTTTATGAATCCTCACTCTCATTTGCAATACATAAATAGTTAGAATGTACAGTATTCTACTGGGAAGGAAGCTTAGAAGTGGCCTCACCTCCCTTTCGTATTTGAGAAGTAGAGAAATAGAGGCTCAGGCAGCAGAAGTGACTTGATCAATATCTTTAATTATGTTAATAAGTTCCAGAGTTGGAGCTTGCAGCCAAAGTTTTTTTTTTTTTACCCCAAGATGAATGCCTTTCTACCAGTTTATCTTATGCCAAAAATTAAATAAAAAAATGAACCACTTCATGGAGACCCTGTGTATTAGAGAAATGTAATTGATGAGGTAAAGCTTTTACAGAATTCTGTGATATGATTGTGAATTGTCTGCTCCCTTTCACATTAGTAGTGATACCAGTTTAATTTCTCACTACCTCATCATGAAAAGCTGTGTCTTAGTCTGTTCAGGTTGATATCATAAAATACTGTAAAGTAGTTGACTTATAAACAAGAAACATTTATTTCTCACAGTTCTGGAGGCTGGAAACTCTGAGATTAAGGCACCAGCCGGTTTGATATCTAATTAGAACTGGCTTCCTAGTTTGTGGTTGGTGCCTTCTGGCTGTATTCTTTCTTTTTTTTTTTTTTTTTGAGATGGAGTCTCGCTCTGTAGCCCGGGCTGGAGTGCAGTGGCCGGATCTCAGCTCACTGCAAGCTCTGCCACCCGGGTTTACGCCATTCTCCTGTCTGGCTGTGTTCTTTCAGGGCTGAAAACATTAGGCAGCTCTCTGGGTTTTTTTTCATAAGGGCACTAATCCCATTCATGAAGCCTTCACCCTCACCTTCCAAAGGCCCTACCTCTTAAGACCATCACATTGTGGGTTAGAATTTCAACATAGAAACGTTGTGGCAACACAAATATTCAAGCCATAGCATCCTGTTACTGAATGAATAACTCTGCCTCCTTTATTTTCAGTAATTGTCAAACTCCTCTACTTAGAGCTGGAATAAAAGAGCATTTCACAAACTATGTACTTATTTGTGTCTTTCCCACTCAAAATACTTCAACCAAGATCTCTTAAGTTGCCGTGAAAGTAATAGAACTATAAAAACCTTAGATTCATGAAAGCTTGTTTTATGAAATGCCACTTTTCCAATGGGGAAAAGCTAACCTCCTCTTTGTCTTTCCTGAGTTCTACTCCAGAAGTCCTCCTGCTTGCCTTCTCTTCTCCATTGTTCTCTCTTTTCTCTATTTCTCCTTTCACACACAAAAACACATCCACACACACCCACATCCACGCACACACAAAGGCCATAATTTTTTATTTTTATTTCAACTTTCAGTTGGAGTAATTGAAGGTGGAATATCGAATGAGCCAGTGCAAAGATGAGGTAATGCTTTCTTTCCTTAGCTGTCTAGTTAGCTGCCAACATGGTCTAGTTAATTCTGAAAGCCTCCTTAGGAGGCAGGGGTTGGCAGGCCTGATTTAGCAGGCTAAATGGAAAACACACCTGTCCTTTGTGTGTGATATGAGGGTGTTCTGGAAGTTGTGTTAGAGCTATACATAGATGAGGCTTGGATCTCCACCTCGGGCTGGGTGCTTCTGTCTCCCAGAGTCTGGTCCACAGGTGTCGTCCTCTCCTATAGATGGAACCTCTGCCCCTGACTTATTTGCTATATTTGATTCCCTTGGACGACTTCAGCAATGCAAGAGACACATTGCTGAATGATATGACTCATAGGGCATACAAGATTCTCTCACTTGTACCAAGCTTTTTTCCCATGTTTATAAGAGTAGGTCTTGACTTGAGTCTATGGAATTCTGTTCTGGTACCCCCTTTTACAGCCTTAGGATCAAGTCAGGCAACTGGAGATGCTATGAGTTAAAGATCTGAGATCTCTGCTTGGGAAGTTTCTGACTTTTGTGAGAACTTCTATCACCAGATCAAATTCCTCCTCTGGGAAAGTGTTCCTGACCCACTTGGGCACACATGGGTGTCCTGTATGCCTCGCACGTTAAGTTCTACAACATCATAAACTTACCAAATTGCTTGTAAGATTACGATCTCCTGCTCAGAAGAAGCATAGTCTAATCCTTCTTAATATTTGTATGTTACGGAACAGAGTACATTGAGAGTTACATGTTAGATGCTCAGTTAATGTTTATTGAAAAAATAATTTTGAATTCATTGAATTTTAGAGAGGCAGCATGAGGATTGCAAGTAGACAGTAGTTCTGCCTGGTGAGGTTGTGGGATCCAGAAGGAAGTGATGTTTTCGTCACCCAAGGACCTGCTCCATGGACAAGTATTCTGCAGAAAACTCTAGCTGTCCAAGGAGTCATTGCAAAGCAGCTAATAATACACCATATCTGTTAGTCAATTTTCAGCTGAGACGACGCAAACCAGGACAGGACAGCTCTACTAAATAATTACTTTACACACATACCAATGACCGTGATTTGTTATCATTATTTTCATTATTCATTTTACTGCAATACAGATTCTCAAAGACCATTTTTTACCCTTTTACTCATTTATCCTTTTACCCTCTTTATATTACCTGCCTGTCCTACCTGGTATTTGGCTGTGGTAAAACTTCTTAGGTTAACTCTAGTATCTACAGATGATAAGCTCTCTCAAACCTGTAACAAACTAACACTTGCTGGTAAATGACTTGCCTGATTTCTGACAGAGCTGGGAATGAATGTGATCTCTAACCTGTGGTGTAGGTGCCAAGCCCTGACAAATTTTGTTTGTCCTCTGTCAAATGAGAATAATATATTTTCTTTACAGATCAGTTTTAAAAACTAAGTCTATAGGAAAATGGTTTATAAAAGCAATATAAGCATTTTATTTTATTTTATTTTATTTTATTTTATTTTATTTTATTTATTATTATTATTATTTGAGATAGAGTCTCACTCTGTCACCCAGGCTGGAGTGCAGTGGCGCAATCTTGGCTCTCCGCAATTTCTGCCTCCCAAGTTCAAATGATTCTCCTGCCTCAGTCTCCCAAGTAGCTGGGATTACAGGCAGGTGCTATCGTGCTTGGCTAATTTTTGCCTTTTTAGTAGAGACAGGGTTTCACTGTGTTGGTCAGGCTGGTCTCAAACTCCTGACCTCAGGTGATCCACCCGCCTTGGCCTCCCAAAGTGTTGGGATTACAGGCATGAGGCACAGCACCTGGCTGATATAAGCATTTTTAGATTTAAATTTAGAGCCTTAAAATTAGAATCCTCTTAACAGAACCTGTCTCAACTTCCTAATTTTTTTATATTTTAAAAGATCCAGGGTACATAAAAACTCACAATGGAAACTGGGATTATCAACACAATACTACAACCTTGGAGACATTCTATTAATTTCTAACCACACTTTCTTGAAAAATACATTTTCTGGACCACCACTGCAAGATGCCTATTGAAAAGTTTTTTGTTGTTGTTGTTGTTGTTTTTTCAAATTTTCTCTAATGAGCAGGTACTCTTATGCTGAAAATTGTTTTTTTCAGAAAAATTCAAAGTGGAATTTATACTTTCCTCCTTTTTTTAGATGATAAAATACAAGGCAAAAGAAATTCTAATCCTTTTCTTTTTTCCTTCTTTTATTTATTTATTTTCAGTTGGCGTTTCACTCTTGTTGCCCAGGCTGGAGTGATGGCGCCCTCTCAGCTCACCACAACCTCCCTCTCAGCCTCTTGAGGAGCTGGGATGACAGGCATGCACCACCACGCCCGGCTAGCTTTGTATTTTTAGTAGAGATGGGGTTTCTCCATGTTGGTCAGGCTGGTCTCGAACTCCCGACTGCAGGCGGCCTCCCAAAGTGCTGGGATTACAGGCGTGAGCCACCGCGCCCGGCCATTCTAATCCTTTTCTTTATTTGTAGCTCCAGCACTGAATTTCCCCTGCATCCTAACAATGAGGTAAGCTTCTTTCCTTCAGCCCATCCTCTGTGGTGCTATGTTGCAGTTGTTGCTTTAAAGACTTTGCAAGAGCTCCAGAATGACTGCTTATCAGGGCCCTGGAATATAGCGACTCCATTCTCCCTCACAGAGCAACCCATCTTCCCTTAAACTAAACCCAGCAGCTATTCATTCCACGATTGAACTCTTTTCCCATTGTGACATAGTCCTAAAAACGGAGAATACTTAATTTGGCATCAGAAATGCACAGTCCACCAGTGAACATATCTCAAGTTTTCTGTTTGGAGGGAACACACACACACACATACACACACACACACATGCGTGCGCATGCTCAACATACAAATACCCACACACATAAAATGTGAGAAATACTTGACAGACAATTTAATTATGAGGAAAGTATTATTATTTTATCCCCCTGAATGCTGCCAAATAATGTTCTTGAATCTTTATGTTTTTTCCTTTTTTTGGTGCACAGAAAGCTTGTTTGATGAAGGGGTTAAAGGTTTATAACACAGAGCATAATTTTGGAGCATGTGAGGTCAGGTGAGTCTGAGCTTGCATGGAAGTGGCTGTGGCAGCTGCTCCAGAAATCAGCAGTGGGCAGTAGAGGCGGGACTTGAGGCCTTGCAGGTGTCTGATGTCGCAGTATTTCAGTTAGAGACTCTATTCAACTCTATTTAATATTACTATTAGTAAGGGAAACGCGAATTACAGTGACAATGGGATATCACTCCAGGCCTATTAAAAAGTAGAGCCTTGACAAGGAGTGCTGGTGGGCAGGTGCTTCATACAGTGCTGGAGAAAATTTCTATTGTGACAGCCTTTGAGGAAAGCAATCTATCAACGTCTGTTTCCACTAAATATCCACATACTCAACAGTGTAGAAATCTCACTGCAGGGAAGGTAGGCTATAGAAATAAATGAGGTAGCATAAATGGTTATAACTGTAAAGGTGCTTGCTGTGGAATTATATGTTAGGACCTAAATGGAATCAGAGTGGGTGTTCACGTGGGGAGGGTTAGCTAAGAAGACGTAACATACCTGCACCGTGGAAGACTGTGTGCACGTTAAAACAGAATCAGTTGGTATCATATCTATCAACTTGGAGGAAGTAGAAAAGGAATGCAATCTTAATTTATAAACAAAGAATAACTAAAAATTATATATATATATATATAATTTTAATATATAGTTATAAAGCTGTGGAAGGAGTTATAAAACATAGCCATCACTTTGCACTGGCCACCTGGAGCAGTGGTTTTCATGTGAGGCAATTTTGCCACCTTCCCAACCCCCTTCCTTTCTAGACATTTTTGATTGTCACAGTATAGGGGACAGGTGCTACTGGCATCTACTGGGTAGAGGCCAGTGATGCTGTTAAATGTCCTACAATACACCAGCTTGCCCCCACGAAGAATTATCTGTCTCAAAATGTCAATCGTGCTGATGCTGAGAAACCTTGACCTCGAGAATGGAGATGAGTAATGTGGAACATAAAAATGACTGTGTAATTTTTAAAAGGAATCTGTGACAACACAAACACACACTAAACAAACACATGATCAAAATCAATCACATTAGTCTGGACAAGAGTCAAATATACCCTAGTCTACACTGAAATATGAAATCAGGTACTTATTTTCAACTGTCCCAGTTTAGGGTTTAGTTTTTCTTCATGTGACCAGAAGGCAGAATCTTGATACAAAATAGTCTTTGATATATCTAATAGAGAATGAGAGACTCTTAATTTTTTTGAATATCATGGAAAAATAAGCTATTTACATACATTTTTTTGCCACTTGTCATATCGATGTGCTGAAAATCCCAAAAGTGAAGAACTGCCATCTGCTTTGGACTTACGTATTAATAAGCATGTTAATTAATAGGAAAAGCCACTTACAGAAATGAAGGAATGAAATAATTAGGCAAGAGAACCTTTATAGCTATGTTGTCATTCACTCAACAAGTGAATGTGTTGGCAGCGTGCCAAGTGCAGAGAGAAAAAAGGGAGTATAGCACCATCCTGCTTCTCAACAGGTAGGGTAGGCCAGAGCTAGACCAGGAGGGGAGACAGATACTCAGTGGAAAAGGCTAAAAACTGTCCCAGGAGGTTCGAGTTGTTCCCAAAAGAGGGGAGTTACCAGTTCCACCCAAGTAGAGGAGAGGACGTAGGAACACGGCCTTTGATGAGCTTTGATGATAACACAAGGATCCAGTAGTAGGTGCTGTAATGATGGTGTGGGCCGGGGGACTGGAGAGAAATAGGGGAGGCATATTTAGGAGATAGAGATGGAAAATTGATTGGAAGTGGTAGGTAGGAGAGGAGGGGGGAGGAGACTTTGGGGTTTCTGGCTTAGGGAACAGAGTGGCTGTGTAGCCAGGATTGACATTGGATTGAAGTAAAACGTTGCAAAATATTCTGCCCCAGGATTTTATAAAGATCCTTTTTCTATTCTCCGACATGATCTGAAACTAAAGCGAAACTCTAAGTGCTGTTTCTCAAACTCTTCCCTTGGTTTATTAATAGCTTCAACAATTACACTTAATAGAATTTTAGACATTCCTTAAAAATGATAAAGCCTGACTGTGGAGCATAAAGTAATATAATTATCTCATTATTTCCTCATCACAAGTCTATGCACTGTACCTGAAATGTGAGACAGATTCATCCATACTTTGAAGAATTACTGATTATTCAAGCCATAATTCAACATTAGGCCTTATAAAAGTGAGTGGTTAAAATATACATTCTGTTTGAACTGAAGGCATATTTTAACAGCGGTTTCCAGCTTAAGATTATTTAATGTTTAGATGTTAATGTTTTTCAAAAATTCAGCTCTTCTACATAGCAAAAGAAGCCTGCGTGACTTGCCCCTGTTTGCTTCGCCCTGAGATCTCATCGCTGTCAACTGCTCTGACTGTAGTTTTGGGGCCAAGCAATACTGAACCAGCACCCACCGGTGTGTGCTGTGGCCGCTGACTGCAACTCCTTTCCTCTGCTCCACTACCTCCAGTGCAGTCTTAGCTCATCGCCCCAGGCTTGTTGTACTTTTGCATCTTTTGGGAAACCCTTACTTCCTTTTCATTTCCCCTATGAAGCCTCACACACACTTCAACCCCAGATCTTATCACTTACACTGCAATTTTTAAACAAACAAAAAAGGAGTGTGTGCTGTCTCTGCTTATCTGTGTCTGGCATACTGCTGGCTTCATATCTCCAGCAAAAGTTCTGGCACATAATAATGTGTATCACACACACGCACACACACATGTTCCATTACTTTAAGGGTGCATCTAAATGTGTGTGGCGTGTGTCTCTTCGTGAATTTGAATATGTGTGTGTGTGTGTGTATTTTAAATCAGTGATCTCAATATCTGTAATTGGACAACTGTACTTGGATATATCAACTGGCTCTTAGACTTTAATAATTGCCTATTAGTAACTTCTCTTTAGCTTCTCTTTAGACCAAGTAACATGTTATACAGAATTATGAAATCAGAAAAAGTGTATTTGTTTTTCCTCCTTTTTAGAGCAGTGGTTTTCACTTGAGGCAATTTTGCCACCTTCCCAACCCCCTTCCTTTCTAGACATTTTTGATTGTCACAGTATAGGGGACAGGTGCTACTGGCATCTACTGGGTAGAGGCCAGTAATGCTGTTAAATGTCCTACAATACACCAGCTTGCCCCCATGAAGAATTATCTGGCTCAAAATGTCAATCGTGCTGATGCTGAGAAACCTTGACCTCGAGAATGGAGATGAGTAACCTGGAAAATAAATGCTGAGATTTGGAAGACATAGTTTGATGTTCTAAATGCCCTTTCAGAAAGATAATGTAGATAGCTCCATTAACTGTCGGGTTGGACAGGGCCTAGATGGGCAGCCTTTGTAAGCAGTGGCGAGCAAAGTGGCAAGAAAAGTGGTCTGTCTCAGGCTCCCGAGACAGTCTGGATTCAGTCTTAACTTTTCTACTTAAAAGCTGAGTGATGTGAAAATTTGCTTCAACTTTGCGTGCTTTAGTTTTTTATCTGTAACATGGGATAACACAGCACAGTTTATAGTTGCAGTTTTCAAAAAGGTTTGAAAATTATTATTGTTATCCTCATTAGTATTAGTATTATTATTAATTCATTGGGTTGTCAAATCTGAACGGAACTTAATCCAAAGGTAAGGTCTGCCCTGAAATCATGTGAGGCTTTTATGGTCTTAGTTGCAACCACCTGGTGTCAATAGCCACCTATCCTTCAGCAGAAATATTCATGTGTGAATAACCACGTGCTGCTCAGATTAAGCAGAGGTTGCTGCATAGCACCCACTGCGTGCTCAACGTAACCTTTCTAAAACCCAGAGTATTTGGGATTCTAAAATACATCTGAGTTTCAGATATAAAATTGAGTAACTGTACCTACCTCATACAGTTTTTTGTGTGTGACCATGAAAGTCAAGTTCTTAGTGTAGACCTTGGCATACAGCAGGACTCGCTATGTGAGAGTCATTCTTTCCTTTCTTTTTCTTTTTTTTTTTTTTTTTTTTTTTTGAGACGGAGTCTCACCCTGTCGCCCAGGCTGGAGTGCAGTGGCACAATCTTGGCTCACTGCAAGCTCTGCCTCCCAGGTTCACGTGATTCTCCTGCCTCAGCCTCCCGAGTAGCTGGGACGACAGGCGCCCGCCACCACATCCAGCTAAGTTTTTGTATTTTTAGTAGAGACGGGGTTTCACTGTGTTAGCCAGGATGGTCTCAATCTCCTGACCTCATGATCCGCCCGCCTTGACCTCCCAAAGGTCTGGGATTACAGGCGTGAGCCACTGTGCCTGGCTGTGAGAGCCATTGTTAGCGTACTGCAGATATCACAAATATGAGACAGCCTCCTTACATTTTATATAATACATAACATGCTTTAGTGTGAACCTTTTAACAACACGGCGACTTACGTATTATAGATATTTATCACCAATTCACTCACGTGCTAATTGAGATAAAGAGATATTAGGCAACTTCACAGGAAGAAAAATTATCTGGTTTCACTTGGAATCACATTCAGGTCCTCTGACCTCTCTTTTGTAATACCCAGCAGGTTACTAACCCACTCCAGGGCTACTAACTCTTTCCAGGAAAGTGTGGTCTGCGGGCATGGTGAAGATCACATTTTACATACATTAGTGGATGTACAGCAGAATCCCCAACTCCTGCTGGCCCAAATAATTATGGCAATAAAACCAACCCAGTTGAGAGTTGAAGGTGGGGTCAAGGGCGGCGAGTAGTTGAGGTTCTATTGGGGTCTGTGTCTATGTCTCTGTAGTGTTCTTAGCTCTGGCTTCCTCTGCATCTGGTCCATCCTCAGGCAGTAGTTATATCAGGCCTCCCATCAGCAGGTAGGAAGAAGAGCCATCTTTTCTGTTCAAGATGAGAATGAAGAATTTTCTTTCCCAGAAGCTCCTAGATTTTTTTTTTTTTTTATCATGCTGCATATGCATTAGACCCAAAAGAGACTATGTACCTGAATTCCTAAAGTGGTAATCACTGCCATGAGGAGTAGGTGTTGTTCAAGCTATGCAGGATCCCCTTACAGCTCAGGGTTTCCACTTGCATGCTGAGCCAAGAACCCCTGGGGGAGATAAAGTAGCTTCTCAGAGCCACCTGTCAGGCTTGCTGTAGGAGGGGCGACCACCTTGAGAAAGAAGTTGAACAAGATCAACAGCTCTCAAGTATTTTTTTAAAAACCAGCAAAAACCTTTCTACTAAATGTTAAATTAAATTACATTAAAAATATATCATCTTATGAAACCTGACACTATTTATAAAACAGAGAAGTGGAGCAGCTCCAGTGATAGCCGGGCAGAAGCCTTGTTCTGCTTGCGTCTACCTTGGTCCAAAGCAAACCCTGAGGCACCTCCTTGGAACCCTTGAGATTTGAAAACCACAGGGCCAGATGGTCTCTGAGCTCCCTTTTAGCCTTCAAATCTTACATATTATATAATCAAGTTTTCCTCTGATGGAGGAAGGATAGCATAGGCTAAGTAGTATCCAAAACTGACTAACCAGACAGAAAGGCGTATTTGGGGCTGAGGGTGGTGGCTCATGCCCTGTAACCCCAGCACTTTGGAAGGTCTTGACAGGAGGACCCCTTGAGGCTAGGAGTTCAGAACCAGTCTGAGTAACATAGAAAGACTGTCTCTACAACAATTAAAAAGATTAGCCAGGCATGGTGGTGTGTGCCTGGAATCTCAGCTACTAGAGAGGCTGAGGTGGGAGGATCTTTTGAGCCCAGGAGTTCAAGGCTGCAGTGAGCTGTGATTATACCACTGCACTCTAGCCTGAGCAACATAGCAACACCCTGTCAAAAAAATAAAGGCTTATTTGTTTGATGTATGCAGTATATACATATGCATATACTGTATACACATTCAGGTAAACTTCCCTTAATATTTTTTTTTTTTTGATGAGAAAATTATTTATTTCAGTCCGGGAGAGCACACTTTTGTCTCACTTATGTGCTGAGCAGTGATGCCAGCAATAAAAGCTAACCCTATAAAAATCAGAGTCATTCGTTTGTACTTTTTTTTTTTTTTTTGAGACGGAGTTTCACTTTGTTGCCCAGGCTGGAGTGCAGTGGCGCGATCTTGGCTCGCTACAACCTCCACTTCTCTGTTTCAAACAACTCTCCTGGTTCAGCCTGCTGAGTAGCGGGGACCACAGGCGCGCACCACCACATCCAGCTAATTTTTGTATTTTTGATGGAGATGGGGTTTCATCATGTTGGCCAGGCTATTCTCAGGTGATCTGCCCGCCTCGGCTTCCCAAAATAACTTCCCTTAATATTAAAAGAAATTTTGAAACAAAAATTGCAACTGACACTAAAACTATGTATTTAATGATATTTTATTAGATAAGAACATGTTCATAATATAACATAAGCTGTCAAATACATTCCTAAAGCAGGATATGCAGGAGTGGATGGATGGATGGATAGATGAACTGATAGGTGTATAAACACATATATAGGTGGCTTTTGAAATGCCTGGGTAAAAATGATGAGATTATTAGAGACTTTTATTTTCTTTTTCCTATATTTTGTATTGTATAAAATAAGCACGCATTACATTTCTAAATGAAAATAAACAAACTCATAAATATTATTAATTTAAAATGATCAAGATGGGACTCCTGAGCTTAGACTGGGAGAAGTCAGACAGAATCAAGTGAAGGCCCTAAATCCATTATCCACATGAAAATAATTTAGTCGATTGGTGCCTCAATGTGTCCCCTCAGCTAAAATCATGAATCAACTCTGTGTTGCACCTGCTTCCAAAGACAAAATATGGGTCTCTCAGGGCCCACTACGGAGATTCAAACGAGTCGCTGCAAATCAAGGAGAAATAGCTTTTCTTACTGGCTTTGACAGGGCACTTTTGAATTTGAGCTATGTTTCCTTTACCCCTGAAGACTAGGAAACTGCAGGTTGTGAAACATGGAAATCAGTAATAGAATGCAGACAGAAGTCCCCCATTTCAGTAATTCAGATGAAGTAGTACAAGATTGCATGTTGCCAGCTCCCGGCCGGCACGTCTGAAAGCTTGAGAAAACAAGGCATCATTATCGTATTATTCCTTGTGAATCTGGTACCTGGAAAATATACAACGTCTGGGTTTTCCTACAAATCATCCACGCACGGTATTTCTGAAAAGACCCATTGGGCCAACACATCAAAAGCTACTTTGAGGGACAAGGAATATAACGTAGTATGTTTTCAGTTATTATTGAAAGTAATTGAAGTCTGAGATTTAGCTCTAAGTCTGAAGATGCTATTAGGAAGAAAAGTAGTAAGTCCATCCACAAGTACAGTTTTGGGGTCCTAGGCAAACCACCAACAATTAATTGAATGGAAAACAGGGATGATCTAGATTAAAGGTTTCTGGTATCCCTCACACCATCGCTCCCCCTGCCTGCCCTCTGGTTTTATTGGATTCCACATTACTCTCCCTGGACTGGCCTGTCTGGGGTGTATGCTGTATCCTCAATTAGCCACAAAGATATGATGGCATGATCCAGACAATGGCACAATCTAAATTCTAGACGGTTACCAAGGGTGGAAGGGGTGTGAGGACATAGCCACAGCTAGATTTTTTTTTCCTTTCTTGTTTTTAGGTCAAGAGACAAATAGAAATGTATGTTAAGACAGAAAAAGAAAGAGGTATGTGAGAGCAGAAGCTGAATTTTGAGTTTCTAGGCAATTCTGTGAACAAAAATAGTGCCTGTAGCTTGATTTTCTGTTGGCTACTGTTCACATCTTTCTTGAGTGGGTCTGATGTACCAGTTCAGTGTCAAATGATCCTAAAATGTAGGGACTATACCTTGTACAAGTTCCTATTGTGGTAACGGAGATTCTAGAAGTTTTGTCTCCTCTGTTGCAAATACATTTAATGATCGGATGCCTAAATGTAACGTTAAAAAAAAAAAAAAAAAGTCTACCCACTCCTGACTGGTGATTAATCGTATAATAATTGAGAGTAGTTACCTCATAGACTATTTTTGGTATGAATTGAATGTGCAAGCCTAAGTGACTGTTACATATCGATGATGGCACAGGGTTAATTGAGAAACAATGATAAATGTTCTTGATACATTGTTAAAATGCACACACAGTAATTTCTAGTCTATTCAGAGCCCAGAGCCGAGTCCAATTCATTCAACAGCCCCTGATGAAAGAAATGATCACTGGCCGGGCACGGTGGCTCACGCCTGTAATCCCAACACTTTGGGAGATCAAGGTAGGTGGATCACCTGAGGTCAGGAGTTCGAGACTAGCCTGGCCAATATGGCGAAACCCTGTCTCTACTAAGAATATAAAAATTAGTTGGGTGTGGTGGTATGCGTCTGTAATCCCAGCTACTCGGGAGGCTGAGGTAGGAGAATCACTTGGAGCTGGGGTGGGGCGGAGGTTGTAGTTAGCCAAGATCACGCCATTGCACTCCAGCCTGGGCAACAAGAGTGAAACTCCGTCTCACAAAAAAAATAAAATAAAATAAAAAATAAAAAAAGAAAGAACTGATCACTAAGGATTATGCTAAAGACTTACTCACATGCAAAACTCACTTTTGACTCAAGCCCATGTATCTCTAACCCAATTTTTCTTTTCAAACACTTTATTGTTAAAATACATTTGATGCCTTGAAGGACAAAGAATTTGCTCTTCAGCAAAAGCTATAATTTCTTCTACTAAGGAACCCCATATGAAATGCCTTTTTTTTTTTTTTTTTTTTTTTTTTTTGAGACGGAGTCTCGCTATATCACCCAGGCTGGAGTGCAGTGGCGAAAGCTCGGCTCACTGCAAGCTCCACCTCCCGGGTTCACGCCATTCTCCTGCCTCAGCCTCCCTAGTAGGTGGGACTACAGGCGCCGGCCACCACGCCCAGCTAATTTTTTGTATTTTTAGTAGGGATGGGGTTTCACCGTGTTAGCCAAGATGATCTCCATCTCCTGACCTCGTGATCTGCCCGCCCAGGCCTCCCAAAGTGCTGGGATTACAGGCGTGAGCCACCGCGCCCGGCCGAAATGCTGATTTTTATGGCTCACTGGGTCACCTACTTCCATTCAACTTCTAGAGACTTTGAATTGTGTGGAGTTTGTTTATTACCTTTGCTGTACCAGGCTGTTTCTTGCCTTCTGCTTCCTTTCCACATCACATTCTACCATTATTTCAAGACTCCCCGGAATCTTCATTTCCAGTCATAAGTAATGATCCCTTCCTTTCTACCCCACAGTACCATGAGCCCGTTTGTATGATCATATCTGTAACATGCTACTGCTCTTATTTTTTAAGTGTCTGCTTCTCCCAGTTAGATTCTAGAAGGGCAGAGATCATGTTTTACTAATTTGTGCAAACCAGAGCCTAGTATAGAGTTCATCCTATAGTCATCTATTAGCAAAGTTTCACTGAGTGAATATACGTGACCATCAGGTAACTTGTACAAATGATTTACTTCTTCCTATGAGAACATTAGAAAATTAGAGAAACTAAGGACTGCAGTTAGGCAGTGCTATGGGCTGAATCATGTGTACCCAAAATTCATGGGAAATTTGAACTTCAAATTGAATGGAAGCCTTAACCCCCAGTGTGAACGTATTTGGAGAGAGGACTTTTAGGAACTAATTAAGGGTGGAGACCTAGCAGGATTGGTGTCCTTGTAAAAAGACAAAAAATCTTTGTTTCCTTCTTTCTCCCTCTCTCCCTACACTCCTCTCTCCCTCTCTTCCCCCCTATTCTTTTCTTTCCTTCCTCCATCCAATGACATGCACTGAGGTAAGGCCATGTGAGGACTCCATGAGAAGGCAGCCATCTGCAAGCCAGAAAGGGAGGCCTCACTCGAAACCAAACCAGCCATCACCTTGATCTTGGACACTCCAGCTTCCAGAATTGTAAGAACACAAATTTCTTTTGTTTGAGCCACCCAGTGTATGGTATTCTGTTATGGCAGTCTCAGTGGATTAACACAGGCAGGAAAAAAAAAAAAAAAAAAAGATACGTTATTAGAAATCATCTAGAAAAAAAAGATACAGTCTAAGAAAAAAATGAAGCAAAGAAGCTCATCTGAAGGGATTCTTAGGAAGACGTGAGAACACCTGAATTTGTCTCGCAGTATCAGAGTAAGGAACCCAATAGTACTGGAGTGCTTCTCTCACTACCAGGAATATATACGGAGTTTCATCTATAAAGGCTGTCTCATTTTCATCTAAATTTAAAGAAAAACAGTGATGAAAGTGTCAAGGAGTGGCATTACCCTCAGCGTGCTTAGGCACCTGCACAAGGCCCTGGGGCTGCTGAGCGCTGGGCTTAAACCTATATGGGTCCCCCTCTGCCACCTGCCAACCTCAAGCTCCCACTGCAAATGTGGTTCATGATGTAATGAAGCTTCCTCTACTTTTCCATAACTTTCAAAATAACCATTTTGATGACATTTGACACTGTCCTTGAAATTATTCCCTATTTTTCTTAATGAAAGTTTCCATAAATCCCACAGGGCCTCTGACAACCTTTTAATAGGAACATTGTTTGAAGAGATCTAAAAATACAAATTTAGAAAAAGAAGGCTCTTCAAAAGAATCATTAGGGAAATGGATGAGGCCTGTTTTCTTTTCTTACTCTCTCCAAGGGCTTGTTAAGGGAGGGCTTGGGTGCAGTAAAGGGGGCATTAGAGGAAGGAAGGAAATTAAACTATAATGGAAAGTTATGATTCTAGCCAATCTTGACCTTTCATTGAGAAGGGAGGTAGAGATAAACGTTATTATTAATAGAGGCGGAAGAGTTTACCAACCCACTAAGTAGGAAGTTCCACTCAGTCACATCTTTTCTTTCTCACTCAGCACCTTCCTCCTCCCTCCTTTTCCACTCACAAAAACACAGACACACAGCCCACACTTCCACCTACAGTCTACATCAGGGACCACAATGTATTGCTCCAATATGCCAGCATTAATGTCAATACAGGGTCCCCGGAACCACCTCAACCAGCTGACTTAGTTTCTGACACTAGGCATAGAAATCTGTAGTTACAATAAACACCTCGGGAGATTCCTACGCATAAACTAACATTTGAGAACCACTCCATCTCCCTGAACTTAATGCTCATTAAAAAAAATAAGTAACAGATTCAGGCCCCTTGAAGTCGAAAATTGCCTAGAGCAGGCAGACTGTGTAAGCTAGCTACCTTCCATTGCCATATGAAAGCACGTGCTTGCTGATTAACCCAACAAATATGCCCGATGCCTACTACATGCAAGACACTGTTCCTGTTATGCCCTTGGGATAAATATGTATTTCAGATAAATCCGTGGAATAGAAAAGATCACCTGCCTTGTGGAGATGATATTTTGTTGGTTCTATCCAGAGGCCCTTCTCTTTCATATCTCCACTGTCTTGATGGGAAACATGGTCATCAGCAGGCGCCTTGGGACACAACTGCAAGGGACATCACATGCACAGTAGCAGATCCTCAGGGTAAGCACCGCTCTGGGTAAGGCCCCAGACTTTTGCCACTGGGAAGCTGGCATTCAGCCCTAGCTCTGCCTCAGAATGGCTGCGGACCTTATATCATTATTGGACCTCATTGCTCTTTGTATTCCCTCCACATTTATTAAGTTGGGAAATTATCTACCTATCCTACTCTAACGGCTGGCTTTGAAGATCAAATATGAAAATAGAGAGGTGACTTTTTTTTTCAATTTAAGTGGATTTGTCAAATAAATGTTCAAACAATCTCACTCCTGACATGGCTCCTCTATCAATTTTGCCCCCAATATTACTTATTCTCCTTTACTGAATATCTGTAGTATATGTCAGGCTCTATAAATCAATACTCACATTTAATCTGCACAATGGCCCTTTAGAGTTGCTGTCACAGTCACCCCTCCACATCCAGTTTTCCTTTCCTGGGTTTTAGTTTGCCCCCAGTAAACTGCAGCCCCAAAACAGGTGAGTACAGCACAGCAAGACATTTTAAGAGAGACCATGTCACATAACTTTTATTACAGTATATTGTCATAACTGTTCTATTTTATTATTAGTTATTATTGTTAATATTTTGATGTGCCTAATTTAGAAACTAAATATTATTATATGTATGTACGTATAGGAAAAAATATATATAGGGTTTGGTCTGATCCGAGTTTTCATGCATCCACGGGGGTCTTGGCACATACTCCCCTTGGATAAGGTGGGGCACTGGACTATTTCCATTCAGAGATAAGGAGCCTAACTCAGGGTTGAGCAGCTTGACCCGTGAGTTGTAACACGCACAGGGTCTGTGAGAATTTGAAGCCAGTGCACGGACCCATGTTCTTTCACTACTTCCCAAAGCCTCTGTTTTCAATTTTACAAATCTACCAGATAATTTTTCAGTGTATTATGCAAGAAGTTGGCCCAGTTAGTGCTTTCATATTTATTTATATATTTGTTCATTTTTAATTGCAAACGCATTAAAACACCTGATACTTCATTTAGAAGATAAATCTACAGGTCAAGAGGCATGTTTTCTCTCCCCGATTCAGCTTAACTTCTTATTTTATCACTCAAACAAACTGGTCATGTGCTTTTCCTTTGCTAACCTTTTAAGCCTGTTTAAATAGTTTCTGGCTTAAATCTTCTATGCTTTAATTTTCGATTAATTTGGTTTGAGCCTTCTGGTAATTCAGCTTGTTACATAAAATAGTCAATAAAATTCTTAGCACATCTGGTTTGATTTCAGTTTGCAACATTGGGATTGGCTGTCTGTGCCAAAGGAAAAGAAAATTGAATAAATTTAGTCTGCTAGCTGAGCAGGTAATAAAGATTCATGTTGGAAAACAGGGCAGGGGATGGAGAAAGGGTTTGCAAGCAGAGTTGGGGTGTGAATAAATGACCAAGACTTGGTTATGTGAGGTCACAACTAAGCTTGGTCTATATGAAAGAAAATATAACTTTATTATAAAAAAGTCTTCCAATATTAGCAATAAGAAGGGACTTTCCATAAAGAGAAGAGATGCTCATGTAAGCCCAACATTTCTTTTTTTTTTTTCTTCTGAGAGGGAGTCTCGCTCTGTCGCCCAGGCTGGAATGCAGTGGCCGGATCTCAGCTCACTGCAAGCTCCACCTCCCGGGTTTACGCCATTCTCCTGCCTCAGCCTCCGGGTAGCTGGGACTACAGGCGCCCGCTACTGCGCCCGGCTAGTTTTTTGTATTTTTTTAGTAGAGACGGGGTTTCACCGTGTTAGCCAGGATGGTCTCGATCTCCTCACCTCGTGATCCGCCCATCTCGGCCTCCCAAAGTGCTGGGATTACAGGCTTGAGCCACCGCGCCCGGCTAAGCCCAACATTTCTTTCTTGAAATTCACTTTGCTTGTGGGAGGAGCTTAGTAAATCATTATGCCCCATTAACTCTATAGCCAAGTGTAGGATCTCAAATACCCTGAACCACAGAGTACTTGGCACTCAGACTTTCAGAGCCATGTTTCTCTAACGGTAAAGTTGTTGTGAATGACCCGCCAGCTTTGTCATATATTGTGGGTTCTGATTCAGCAGGCCTGGGGTGGCATTAGAAATTTGGCATTTCTAATTAGCTGCCTGACAGGTTTAGGGAAGACTCTGCTAAAGCTGTGGAGGGCCAGTGGAGAAATAAAGTAGTGAGTATCAACAACCATGTAATCTGGTTGCTAAATCATCACTTGCTTCCCCACCTGTATCTCTTCTTCTTTGCTTGGGACCTAAGAAATGCCCACTAAGCATTCATCGTCCTTCAGCAAATACAAAGTCCTTCCGTTTGCATTTCAGCCCCCAAAGCAAGAACTTGTCTTTCTGCTTTCTGAATCTGGGGTCACATTATATCAAAATACAACCAATAGAACAATAATGGCTGAGGCTAAAGCCAAAAACCCTTGAGTTCACAGATTTCGGGTCCAGGATACAATGCTCCAGTTTGGTAATAAAATTCAAAGGTGGAAGCAATGCGCAGGAAGATGAGTTCTAGGAGGAGCAAATGTTGGTGATTCCAGTGAGTAGAGTTTTGTTGTAGACAGTAGGTTGGTGTCCTTCCCCAAATCGTATGTTGAAGCTCTAATCCCAGTGTAATGGTATTTGGAGATGGGACCCTTGGGAGCTAATTAGAATCAGATTAGGTCATGAGAACGGAGCACCATGATAGGATTATTGTCCTTATGAAAGAGGAAGAGACACAAGATCTCTCTCTCTCTGTCACCAAGGAAGGGCCATGTGACAATATAGCTAGTAAGAGAGCAGTAAGCAAAAAACCCATCATTCTGGCACCGATTTTGGACTTTCAGGCTCCAGATTCATGAAAGGCAAATGTTTGTTATTCAAGCCGTCCAGGTTAATAGCATCCTAGACTAACTAAGATAATCTTCTTCATCCCTGCCTCCATGGGAGGAAGAGAATTAGATGGGAAACCAGGTCTGCCACAGTGGCTCACGCCTGTAATCTCAGCACTTTGGGAGGCCAAGGCAAGAGGATCACCTGAGGCCAGAAGCTAGAGACCAGCTACTTGGGAGGCTGAGGCAGGAGAATCACTTGAACTCGGGAGGCAGAGGTTGCAGTGAGCCAAGATCACACCACTGAACTCCAGCCTGGGCGACAAAAGTGAAACTTCATCTCAAAAAAAAAAAGAGAGAAACCAAGTTTGCAAATACATGACCATGCAGGTGTGTTCTGGGGTAGACACTGTCCTATAGCGTTCTCATTCTGGTGATGGCACCTCAACACTCTCTAGAGAACCTGTGTAGTGCACACTGTTGGCCCATGCCATCTGTGTGGAGCAGATGCCACACTTCTTCTCTGTCAGGCGTGTGTGTTTGGCCATTGTCTGGGCAACCAACGTAGGTCATATTCCTGGCCAGAGTCATTAACTCTCTGACCATGTGGAACTCAGTTCTGAATTTCCATAGACTCCTTTGTAGGGGAGCGTGGAGGGAAAGACTGCTTTCTTCTGTTTGGGACACAGTGTTAGGCTGTCATCCTGGGACTGCTTGGGTCTAGCTCACTTCCAGATAGAAATATCTGCCTGGGAGTGAAACAGAAGTGAGAGCCAGAAAGAATGGTTGAGACTGAAGGGGTGGGAGAAACTGGGAGCACTTTGGGGAGGAAGAGAGGGACCATGTAGCTGGGACCTTATTTGATTATTGTATTCGGAGGTTCCTTGAACTGGTGTAGTCCTCAATTACCAGCTAGATAAATTAACCATGCTCCTATTTTTACTAAGCCATTTGAGTTGTGGTTCTGTCAAATGCAATCTCACGATCTCTAACTAATAAAAACTGCTAAAGAGATAGATTTATATACAAGAAGCAGGACGAGTGCAAAGAACTGGAAATTAGTTTGAGTGGGAAAGATGAGACCTGATTAAAACAATATTTGAGAACTGAACAGATATATATATATATACACACACACACACACACACACACACACACACACACACACGTAATTAATAAAATGTGCCATAAGGGACACAGGCAAAACAACATTGTCTTCATCCATTATGCATTGCTATAATAGAATACAAAATATTAGGTAATTTATTTTTTAAAAGAAATATATATCTCACAGTTCTGAAGGCTGAAAAGTTCAATATCAAGGTGCTGGTGCATGATGAGGGCCTTCATGCTGTGTCATCCCATAATGTAAAGCAGAAAGGCAAGAGAGAATGAAAGAGCACAAGGGCAAGAAGGGGCCAAACATACTTTTATAACAAGGTCACTCTTGAAATAACAGTAATGGGCAAATCCCTAGTGACATAATCACCTCTTACTAGGAATCCTTTTTCCAACACTGTTGCACTGGGATTAAGTTTCCAACTCTTGAACTCTGGGGACACAATCAAGCCACAGGAGACATGATAACTATTTTCCCCTAAAAAATGACATAAGTAAGCAAAATAATTTTTATGGTCTTGCTTTCAACTTTCCTAAATGACAAACAACCAACTTATAGGTAACAGTCAATACTCATGAGAAGCACTTGGATAATTTTCATTCTTCCTTCACTTCTGTGAGAGGTGAAGCCAGCTGGACTTCCTGGTCAAGTGGGGACTTGGAGAACTTTCGTGTCTAGCTAAAGGATTGTAAATGCACCAATCAGCACTCTGTAAAAACATGCCTATCAGCACTCTGTGTCTAGCTAAAGGATTGTAAATGCACCAATCAGTACTCTGTAAAAATGCACCAATCAGTGCTCTGTGTCTAGCTAACGGATTGTAAATGCACCCATCAGCACTCTGTAAAATGGACCAATCAGCACTCTGTAAAATGGACCAATCAGGGCTCTGTAAAATGGACCAATCAGCAGGATGTGGGCGGGGACAAATAAGGGAATAAAAGCTGGCCTCCCCAGCCTGCAGCAGCAACCTGCTAGGGTCCCCTTTCAAACTGTGAAAGCTTTGTTCTTTTGCTGTTCATAATCAGTCTTGCTGCTGCTCACTCTTTGGGTCTGCACCACCTTTTAAGAGCTGAACACTCACCACGAGGGTCTGCAGCTTCTTTCCTGAAGTCAGGGAGACCATGAACCCACAGGGAGAAACAAGCAACTCCAGACGTGCCACCTTTAAGAGCTATAACATTCCCCCTGAGGTCTGCAGCTTCATTCTTGAACTCAGTGAGACCAAGAAGCTACCAGAAGGAACCAACTCCGGACACATTATGTGCCACCTTTAAGAGCTGTAACACTCACTGCGAGGTCTGCAGCTTCAGTCTTGAAGTCAGTGAGACCAAAAACCCATCAGAAGGAATAAATCCGGACGTATCTGTGCATTACTAGCATTACCTCTGTGAAACACTTCCTGACTCCCCAGCTTCCGGTTAGGCGCCCTTTGCAGCATCACCTTTTTTGTTTGCCTGTTTTTATGCATTTTTATTTATTTATTTATTTATTCATTTATTTATTTATTTATTTATTTATTTATTTATTTATTTATTTATTTATTTATTTGAGACTGTCACCCAGGCTAGAGTGCAGTGGTACAATCTCAGCTTACTATAGTCTCAAACAATCCTCCCACCTCAACCTCCCGAGTAGCTGGAACTACAAGTGTGTGCCACCACACGCCACTTTTTTTTGTATTTTTTTGTACAAATGGGGCTTTTGTACAGATGGGTTTCACCATGTTACCCAGGCTGGTCTTGAACTCCTGAGCTCAAGAGATTCCCCTGCCTTGGCCTCCCAGAGTGCTGAGATTACAGGTGTGTGCCACCGCACTTGGCCTGCAGTGTGACTATTGCTCTTTTGCTTATTCCTGAGATAATCCCCATTCTACCATAACTTGATTGCCTGTCCTGAGAGTACTCTTTGGGGGCCAGGGCTGTGTGTTCCCTCTCTGAACGCCAGTGCCTGGCATAGGGTCAGTGCACAAACAATGGAGGTTGAATGAGTGAATGAGTGACTGAGGTCATCTTCAAGGAAACACCTAGGGCCTAAGAATACTTTTGAAAATTAGGAAGCAAATTGGGAAGTCTCTGGCCATTTTTGTATGGCATGAACTGAGAGATGCCACTATTCCTTGTTGCTGACTACTAGTTTCGTTTTCTCATCACTGTTCTTATCTCTTTCCAATTCACTCTCAACATTGTAGCCAGAATGTTATTTTTTGAAGGAGGTTCTGTTCATATGACTCCCCACTTAAGAATCCTTTACAGCTGTCTAGTGCTTTCAGAACTCTAAGTAATTAATTGCTTCTCATTGCCATCAGAAACGTGAAGGATCTGGCCCCTTCCTATGTGGCTCCTATGACCTTCTGTAATTCTAATGAACAATTCTTGGTTCAATGTTTTCATATCATCTGTTTTCTTGCAGGGTCTACTTTTCCATTTCTCCCTGTGGTTATCCCCTCTTATATTTCATATCTCAGCTCAAATGTTACTACTTCACAGAATTCTTTCTTGGTCCCCAGCCCTAGGTCAAGGGCTCAATTTATAAATTCTCCCTTTGCAAAGTACTTCTCCTTAGCATAGAAATTATAATTATTTATGTTTCTAATGATTTGCCTAGTTATTTATTTAATTATTCTTGTTGCCAAAGTATACAACTTATAAAGTTGCTAAAGTATACCATGTATACACTCAGAGCCTTTGTTTGTCTTGAGCATCATATCTCCCCAGGACCTAGCATAGTTCCTGGCATGAATAAAATTTATGATTATTTGTATTTACTTTTTATCTTTTTGAGACAGGGTCTCACTCTGTAGCCCAGGATGAAATGCAGTGTCACAAACATAGCTTGCTGTAACCTTGGACTCCTGGGCTCAAGTGATCCCCCATTCAGCCTTCTGAGTATCTGGAACTATTGGCATGCAAAATTATGCTGGGCTAATTATTTAATGTTTTGTAAAGACAGGGTCTTTCTATGTTGTTTAGGCTGGTCTTGAACTCCTGGCCTCAAGCAATGCACCTCTGTGGCCTCCCAAAATGCAGAGATTACAGATGTGAGGCATGGTGCCCAGTCTGTTATTATTGGTTATTATTGTCATTATTACTATTCTTATGATGATTCAGATAGGTGAGTTAGGTCATGCCTCATCATGTGGAAATAACTGATCCCAAAGAAGTTGCTCTTTTAAAATGTTTACTCTTTTAGATAATCTACATATTTAATTCCATTAATAGCTGAAAACTACACTATGCTTTAAAGTGTCAATGTTTTAAAGAAACAGAGAGAAGTAGCAATTTTGACAACTGTTTGATTGTAACTTGAACACCTGTCTTGGTTCCTGAGAGCTGCATTAACAGCTGTTTCTAGCCTCAGAAGAAAGGTCAGACATGTTCTATGGCTGTTGACACAGATAGGCTGCTGCCTCTCTGTCTGTTATATACATTTGCACAAGTTTGCAAGGTAGAATCATCTATTTTTGAAACTCACCATTTAGAAATGTGTATCATGACTGAATACATAGTTTACAAGAATTTCTTCCATAACACTCTGGCTATGTGTCCAAACAGACACTGTCCTGTTTGAGTAGATTCAGGGGAGTGATACTTGGTTTCTGCCTCCCTCTTCCCCATATGCTGGTAATGATTCAGCAGGGCTTACACAAAATGAAAAAAAATAGACCTCCCAAATGTTCATGAGAAGGAGTGAGGGTGTTTCCACAACACAGTGGAAGCTTGGAAGCTGGTGGAAAACACAATTCATGGTGAACTGCAGTCAAATACAAAAAGATAGATTAGCTAAGAAAGGAATAACAGGAAGGTGAGTTTGCTCCTTTATGTAGGCAAAGAGCAAATCTATGTAGTCAGAATACAAAAAACAAAGAGCAACAAAGGATTCAATTCCTAGGAAGAAGCTCTGAACAGTAAACACACAAGATCCAGGTCAGAATCTGGTGACAAGGTACATTTCACAAAAGGCAAAAAAGGAATTGTACATTGGACTAGCTACTTTCTAAACGAAGTAATCTTTACAACATACTCAGCTTACTCAAGCCCGGAAGTCTTTGGTCAGGGGAAAGAGCCAAATCTACAGATGACAAAAATGGGTACCACTATGGCTTTCAGGTATCTCCCAAAGTTCACTTGTTGGAAACCTAATCACCAGTGCAAGAGTGTTGGGAGGTGGGGACTGATAAGAGGTGATTAAGGTCATCAGGGGCTCTGTCCTCATGAATGAATCAATGCTGTTATTTTGTGGAGCAAGTTAGTTACTTCAGGAGTGAGTTCCTGATAAAATGGTAGATTTGGTCCTCTTCCTCTCTTGCTCTCTTGCCCTCACTTTCTGTGTCCCTTCATATTCTGACATGGGATGATGTATCACGAAGACTCAGAGACATGCTCTTGGATTTCCCAGCCTCTAGACCCATGAGCCAAATACATTTCCATTTATTTAAAATTACCCAGCCTGTGTTATTCTGTTACAGCAGAATAAACTAAGCTAAGACAGTCACATAAATGTGAAACACAGCAAAGGGATAGGGATAGCATGGTTTTACTTATTTATTTATTTATTTATTTATTTATTTATTCTTAACAGTATATAGTCTGTGTAACAGTTGACTAGAATTTCTACAACCAAATATAGACCATGTGGCTTAAACCATAGAAGTTTGTTTTCTCACAGTTCTGGAGACTGGAAATCTCAGATAAGTTCTAGCTGATTTAGTTTCTGTTGCAGCCTCACTACATGGCTTGCAGACAGTTGTCTTCTCACTGCATTCTCACATGGCCTTTCCTCTGTGTGTGCAATCTTAGGGTCTTTTCTTCTTCTTACAAAGACATCAATCCTTTTGGATTAGAGCTTCACCTTATGACCTCATTTAATCGCAATTATGTCCTTAAAGGTCCTATCTCTAAATATAGTCACTTTGGAAGTTAGGAATTCAATCTATGAATTTGGGGATAATAAAATTTAGTCCATAACAGTACTTCAGTGACATTTTCCCTTAAGGAGTCACCTGTGCTGAGTGTCCTCCAACAATAATCCGAAGCGGAGTTTTTAAGGGGGATCCAGAAATTAGTCACCCAAAAGATCAGAGACAAAATGGCAACAGTTGCTGTTGCATCAGGAGTATCATCATAGGCCTGATACAGAGCCAAGATCTGGGAGAGGATGAAACATGGTTTGAATAGAAGCTTTTGGGAATGAGGTTTTAGGATGTACACAGTGAATGGGATATGCGTCTGCCCTGCTTTCTTTTATGGAGTATAATGTACATGAGTGTCACATAGCATTATAGGTAGTAAGTCAAGCTGAGCAGCATAATCTCACATTATTATAAAGTCATCTTCCAAAACAGTATCAATGAAATTTAAATATATGAGGATAGCCAAGGATACCACATTATGCATAAATCCTTCACTAGTAATTTCTTTCTTATCTCCTTGCTTGGGGAGCAGAAATGCAGGCAAGAATCAAGTGTGATGGATAAGAGCAAAATGAATACTGCAATGTTAGTTCACAAATTGTAAAAGACATGATAGTTTCAGAGGTTGATCAATACTACACTTTATTTAGCAAGTACAGCTGTCCAGCTTTTGGAGATGACATGCTACCTTTGCAAAGAAAATAAAGATTCAGAGACTACCAATTGCCAATGTTATATAGTCCATCATCAAAGCAAAAGAGTTAGCACTAGCAATTACAGATCAACATCTTTGTAAAACACGTGATGCCTAATCCCAAAACTGCTAAATCACAAATTCAAGAACAAGTGTGAGCTTAGATACTGCAACTTCTTCAGGGAGCTCATTTTGTTTAAAAACATGTTTTTAAACTTTTCACTGTAGTATTTTGTACAGAAGTATTTGAGGATATATTTGTCTCCAAAGCAGAAATACATTATGGCTAGCATGCTTGGGTTTCTTATTTCCTGTAACTGGATCTGATGGGCAAGTATATTTCCCCTCAGTGTTTCAAGGTGACAGCTGCAGCAGAGTCTTGCCCTTTGGCCCTCTGGTTACCTTTGTTTAACCACCTGGAGAAGCTGCCTGCTGAAAAGCTGCTGTTGGCCCTCAGGCCAAACCTGTTCTAAGTCCTTGCAGCCTGCAGGACAGTGGATGAAGGCAAGGGAATGAAAAAGTTCCTGGCCCTACTTTGCTTAAACCTTCTGTCTTCAGCATAAAGTAACCTTTTTCATGTGGCCTGCCAGTGCTTCTATCCCTGCCACTCACCTGTGGTCCAGCCCCACTTCTGTCCCCTCTACAGGAGGCATTGCAGACCTGATGACCTTCCTCCATTGTACCAAGGATTCTTACCCTCTTCTTCCTCCCAGCCTGCTCTACTCTCTGCTCTATGCCTGGAAATACACTCCTCTCCTATCTTCACGTGACTCATTCCCATCCATCCCAAATGCATCAGCTTAAACCTCCCTTCCTCCAGCAGATCCTTCCAATAGACTCAGTGAAGTGACTCTGCACTTGTTACAGTTTATCAGACTTATTTGCCTTCCTTGTGATTATGTGTCTTTGTAATTACAGAAATGTTTGGGCTCAGTGATAGTGTTTAGAGAATAAGAAAACAAATTTCTGTGTGCGGTAAACCTAAGATAAGAGGAAATGCTACGGAAGCCAGTGTAATCAAAGACAGGTGGATACTCATAGATTTTCTCATCCACAGAGCTGGAATGAGTCATGACTTTGCTGTCTCATCTCTAAGAAAAAGTTGAAATTAATATTAAATCATGGAAGTGACGGCAGTTTTACAAAGGAAAACTGATTTGTAATAGTGTGAGAAAGAGATTTAATCCTCACCAAATATTACATGTGTTCTCCTAAACTTCCTAGCCATACTTGAATTGAGATTGGAGCCATCAGACTAGTTCCGGCAAGTAGACACAAGCAAGAGTGGTGTGTATTAACTATGGGACGAGATGGTTAAAAGCTAGGGTACCACATCCATTAGTCCTTCCCTTCACCATGGCCTTTGTGACCTCAGAGACCAGGCATTCCAGGTGGCTAAGCTTAAGATGAAGGAAGGATGCCTCATCCACATCCAACTATAATGTGAGAAATACATTGCTGCAGTCAACATGGAGAGTTTGGAAGTTTGTCTTCCATGAACAGTTAGTATTAATTACTTAGCCTAGTATGGAAATTGGTAGCTTGAAACCATGTGCTTCTGCATAAAGACACATGTGCGCGCATGTTCATTGCAGCACTATTCACAATAGCAAAGATGTGGAATCGACCTAAATGCTCATCAATGATGTTCATTGCAGCACAATTCACAATAGCAAAGACGTGGAATCGACCTAAATACTCATCAGTGATAGATTCGATAAAGAAAATGTGGTATGTATTACACCATGGAATCCAACGCAGTCATAAAAAAGAATGAGACCATGTCCTTTGCAGGGACATGGAGGGAGCTGGAGGCCACTATCCTTAGCAAACTCACACAGGAACAGAAAACCAAATACTGTATGTTCTCACTTATAAGTGGGAGCTAAATGATGAGAGCACATGGATACATAGAAGGGAAAATGCACTGAGGCCTTTTGGAGGGTGGAGGGTGGGAGAAGGGAGAGGATCAGGAAAAATAACTAATGGGTACTGTTGAGACAGCCAGGTAAGAAGGGGTCCCCAGAGAAACTCCAACCAGCCTGCACACTGGGAGGAGTGTCCACTGCGGGGGAGCCACAAAAATTGGCACCAATTGCAGTGGGGAAGAGCCCGGCCCCTCCTCTTCCTGTGTGGAACCCGGGATTCAATGTGTGATGCGGGAAGCATATACTAGCGGGATTCTCTCTCTGGCTTTGCAGTGCGTCCCTGTTTCCCTTTTCTTTCCTTTTCGTCCAATAAATTCCATTTTTCTTCCCCTTCAAATTGTCTGCGAGACTTATTTTTCATGGCAACGTGACAAGGACCCCCTACCTTTAGCTAAACTAAGGAGAGAGTTCTATGACCCTGTGGCAGGTCGGGTCTCCCTAATGGCTGAACAGTCAGCAGTCAGGCCTCTAGAACAATTGTTTCAGCACTAAGTGGTTAAGTGAAACATTCAAAGCTGACAGAGCCGGTGTCTTTACACAAAGGTTGGAAAGAAGCAAAAGCCCACCAAGAGTTTTGCCTAGGCCTTCCCTGGGCCTTGAAGTATGACAAGATAATGAAGGAATTCTTAACAGGACCCGTTTAGGATTAAACAGGTTTTATTGGAGGGTCTGAAGGAATTCCCCAAACCTCCACGATTTAGCAGGAGACAAGATAAGGGTAATCACCCCAGCACCTAGACCCATTCAGATGAAGTAAATTTACTGAGGCTCCAGAGGAAGGTCTTCAGGACTCAGATCTTAGTTACAGATTAGAAGAAGTTAATCAGTTATGTCTTTAGATGAATGAACACTTACACATAGATATATAGCATAGAAGGTAAATAACTTCTGGAAAACTTTGTAATTTTGAGTTGGTCTGGTGATATTTTCCAGGTCTTCTTCCTGTACCCAGTTACAGACATAAAATCCCTTCTTTCCCAGCTCATATGCATCTCATTGTTGGGTCATGAAAATAAGCAGCCCGACCCTCGGTTCGGTTCTGGAACAGTGCTAGGCTTAATAACCGGGTGATGAAAGAATCTGTATAACAAACCTCCATGACACAAGTTTACCTATGTAACAAACTTGCGTTTCCACCCCGGAACTTAAAATAAAGTTTAAAAAAAGAAACAAATAAGAAAAAAGAACAAGGGAGTGTGTAAGTAAATAATTGGATGTGTGGGAGGGTAAGGCAGGTGGATCACAAGGTCAGGAGTTTGAGATCAGCCTGACCAACATGATAAAACCCCATCTCTACTAAAAATACAAAAATTAGCCAGGCCTGGTGTTGCGCGCCTGTAATGCCAGCTACTCAGGAGGCTGAGGCAGGAGAATCACTTGAACCCGGGAGGGGAGGTTGCGGTGAGCCAAGATCACACCACTGCACTTCAGCCTGGGCAACAGAGCGAGATTTCATCTCAAAATAATAATAATAATAATTGGATGTGGATTACCTTGCTTCGTAGTTCTCTGATGAGGGGCAAGGAGTCTGATACTGGAAGTTGGAAAGATGGAGAATTACGTTTGGTGATGGTGAAACCTTTATTGAAATCATGACCTTTGAAAGCAGACTGTATGCACAGAGGACTTAAGTCTTACGGGAAGAAGCTGCAAATCAGAAGAGTATATCAGCTGTGTGTGGTAAGGTTCAGAAAAAAGAGGAAAAAAATTGTATATATGAGGGAGCAGGAGACATGGGAAGATTGCAGAAATGTGGGAACATTTGATTGGAAAAAACAGTGCCTTTAGATAAGCAAAAGAAATGATAGGATTTTATAAAGACTTTCAGCAGCAAAGACCCAGTACAATCTGTCAGTTGGATAAAGCAATTCAGGGTAAAGATCCAAGGGGTGTACCCTTCTTAGGAATTTTCCCCGAAAGATTACTTGAAATTAAGTTGCGAGAGACAGTCTCAGGGAGGGGGTGCTGAGACAGAAGACAAAACTTCAAAAAGAACTGTGGGTGTGGTTACTGGTATGGCGAACCAAGCATACTGACCAGTAGTTCCCTTAGTTTTTGAGGCAGATATTTAACCAAATATGCCACGAGTTTGGGCCAAGAAGGCTTTTTTTTTTTCTTTTTAATATGCATTAAGTATGTACAGCTTTTCATATGTGTATCATGTATCAAAAAGCCATTTTAGAATCACCTAAGAAATAATCTTCAATAAGATTATCAGTAAGTTTTTTTGTTTGATTTTATTGTGTAGTTTATTTATTTATTTATTTTTTAAATTATTATTATACTTTAAGTTCTAGGGTACATGTGTATAACATGCAGGTTTGTTACATATGTATACTTGTGCCATGTTGGTGTGCTGCACCCATCAACTCGTCATTTACATCAGGTGTAACTCCCAATGCCACCCCTGCCCCCTCCCCCCTCCCCATGATAGGCCCCAGTGTGTGATGTTCCCCTTCCCGAGTCCAAGTGATCTCATTGTTCAGTTAATATTTGGTGCTTAAAATATTCCCTGTGGCTTGGACTTTCTGTGGCTAGGAAGTGAGAGGAGAAAGTATAACCCCAGAAGGCATATCCCCCAATTTCCATTTTTGCTGATGCCACAGAAAGTAATAGGAAAAGAAGAACCTTCCAGAGAGGAGTCTAACAGCCTGGATAATGACAGGCAAAGGAGCTGCCCCGAGAGCAAATCAAGCTTCCATCTTCCAAAGCAGGAGGATGTTGCAGCGTTTGCTGAACAGGATTGTAGAACGGCTGCAGGCTGGGAACTGCTGAGTGGCAGAGCGCCCTTCTCTAGTCTCACCCTCTAAATGAATAGCAGGGTCTACTCCAGCTATCCTTTTCCTGTTCTACTTTTACACATTGGACATATATGTGTATACGTTTATGGGGAGAGGGAATATTGAGGAGAAGGGACGCTATTCAATTTTTTTTTTTTTTATTTAGTTCTTTTTTAAGTCAAGGTCTCTGTACTAAGAGAGGCCACATGCTGACTTTATGAAAACACTACTACTCACGTGGTCTTGGAAGTAGACAGGTAATCGGAAGTAGAAAGGTAGACAGGATGGCACTTTGGAATGTCTTTCAAAAGCATGAATGACAAAAGTATGGTGTATCATGACCACCAATGAGTGGAGGGACAGGAAAAGGTGGGAGTGTACATGTGTAAGAGGGTAGCAGATATTTGGTGACAGAAAGGCTGGTGGTGACAAAGACAGTGTTCACCATCCATTTCATGTCCTCCATTACACTTAGCCATGAAACCAGACCTGCACGGTACACTGTGAGGATGTGTGTTGTGGGCCATTTCTGGGCAGTTAGGAGCCACTGTGCATCTTCCACTTTGTTTTTGCTTGCCTTTGCAACTTTGCAGGGTGCTTGTTCTAAGCAGCATGCTACAAGATGGTGAATGACCACCCAATCACAGACCTGAGAAATAAATCTTTGTGGCATTAAACCACTGGAATTTCAAGGGTGATTTTCTGTTGTGAGCAGCTAATATTAATTACCTTGACACGCTGCATAAAAAAAATGTGCACTATCATTATAATCAAGTGAACAGCAGCCTGTATGATATGAATGGATCTAGTAAGATATACATATAAAAAGCCATAGACACGGGGCCGGGCGCGGTGGCTCAAGCCTGTAATCCCAGCACTTTGGGAGGCCGAGATGGGTGGATCACGAGGTCAGGAGATCCAGACCAATCATGGTGAAACCCCGTCTCTACTAAAAAAATACAAAAAACTAGCCGGGCGAGGTGGCGGGCGCCTGTAGTCTACTCGGGAGGCTGAGGCAGGAGAATGGCGTAAACCCGGGAGGCGGGGCTTGCAGTGAGCTGAGATCCGGCCACTGCACTCCAGCCTGGGCGACAGAGCGAGACTCCGTCTCAAAAAAATAAAAATAAAAAAAATAAAAAAAGCATAGACCAAAATATGAACAGAAGGGGAAGGTACCACATAAATATACGTAATAGGTTTTAGGACTTTCTTCATTGAACATGGAAACATAATATACTGCTCAGGAGAGGATTATCTAAACATTTTTGTTATTTTTAATTTCCTACAGAATTCCTTTAATCATTTATTTCTCGCAGATGATTACGTCTTGGAAAAAGGCTGAGTGAAAATCAGTCAAAGTCAAAATGATGGTAACTGCCATGGGAAAATTAGGAAGTTACCCTATATGGTCTAAAATTGGGAGGAACCCTCAGTTCTGGAATTGTCCACCTCATTCCTGGAAAACTCATTAATAATCCACCTCTTGTTTAGCATATAGTCAAGAAATAAACATAAAAATGGGAAACCAGCAGGTCTTGGGGCTTCTTTGCCTATGGAGTAGGCATTCTTTTATTCCTTTACTTTCCTGACAAAATATTTATTGTAAGCACTTACTTTTCTAAGTCAATTAATGAAAGCTCTTTTCTATCACACACACACAACATCTATAAATACACAGATAGAAGGCTGGGCGCGGTGGCTCAAGCCTGTAATCCCAGCACTTTGGGAGGCCGAGACGGGCGGATCACGAGGTCAGGAGATCGAGACCATCGTGGCGAACACGGTGAAACCCCGTCTCTACTAAAAAAAAAATACAAAAAATCAGCCGGGCGAGATGGCGGCGCCTGTAGTCCCAGCTACTCGGGAGGCTGAGGCAGGAGAATGGCGGGAACCCGGGAGGCGGAGCTTGCAGTGAGCTGAGATCCGGCCACTGCACTCCAGCCTGGGCGACAGAGCGAGACTCCGTCTCAAAAAAAAAAAAAAAAAAATACACAGATAGAAGAAGATCCATACTCAATTTTGTCTCCCAGGCCTGTTCAATGGTCACCAGGTGATTTTTGCTCTCCTCACTGACCACTGCCATACGGAGACCAGAAGGAAAATTAACTCATTTCTCAAATAATAATGTACTTAAAGAGAAGTCAGAAAGTCTTCTCTATATATTCGGACATACGAGGCTGAAACTGAGGTAGCCTATCTACCTGGTAGGCCTCTGTACACCACATAATCCATTCCACATAAACGACTCTCCCACCTCTGCCAAACGTGAGCCCTAATGATCAAAACTAGAGATGGTAGCAATCCAAATTGACAATTAGTTATGCAAAAAAAGAAAAAAGAAGAAAAAAAGAAATCAACTTGAGAACCATGCGCAAGCTCTCCTCTCTAGTTTTTGTTGTTGTTGTTGTTTTGTTTTTGAGATGAAGTCTCACTCTGTCTCCCAGGCTGGAGTGCAGTGGCAGGATCTCAGCTCACTGCTACCTCCGCTTCCCAGGTTCAAGCGATTCTCCTGCCTCAGCCTGCCGAGTAGCTGGGCACCTGTAATCTCACCACCAACCCTGGCTAATTTTTGTATTTTTAGTAGAGATGGGGTTTCACCATGTTGGTCAGGCTGGTTTCAAACTTCTGACCTCGTGATCCAAACGCCTCGGCCTCCCAAAGTGCTGGGATTACAGGCGTGAGTCACTACGTCCGGCCCTCTCCTCTCTAGTTTTATACAAAGCTACATTTTTAAATATTACATAAAGCCATGGATTCATTATACTGAGTAAATACATGGGGCATGTACTCCCTTCCATATTAAAGTGAAAGTGAGAATTTTTTGTTGCCGGAAAATATGATCATGTTACTTTAGTCTAAAAACTTCCACTAGATGCGCATAGCATTTAGCATCAAATTCAAGCTCCTCACAAAGACTTATAAGCCTCTAAATACCTCTACATTCCCTTCTTGTACCTATCTCATCCTTATTCTGTTCTGGAACTTCAGGTACTGGCCTTCCTCCAGTTCTTCAAACTGCCAAGCCTGATCCCGCCTCAGGGCTTTTGCACTTGTCATTTTGTGGTTTCCACTGCCTAGATTTCTTCTCCTCTGGTACTAAAGATGGCTGGACTCTTCTTAGTATTATTTTATAGTCCACATATCATATTTTAAGAGAGATCCCTGCCATCTTAATTCAGAAAACATTTACATTGAACTCTAGCCTGAGGATTTAAAAAAAAAAAAAAATTCCTGTTTTACTTATCTCATAATACTTCTCATTATTTAAAATTACCTTACGTTTTTTCTCATGTATTGCTATTGCATTTATCTGTTGCGCCCAATGCTCTTTTTCTGGGATCAGAAGAGTGTCTGGTACACAGAAAATAAGATATCGGTAAATATTTCTTGAATGAATATGCTATGTGGGATAGTAGCATAAGTGCTAACCTCAAGAGGAAAGTGCAATTGAATGCAGTCAGAGCATCCATGTCGGGACAAATAAGACACATCCCAGTTTAATACAGGACACCCAGCCTCCCTCCACCCTACCTTTTCTCCCAGCTCCATGCATCCTGGGATCAACTTCACTCTCGTCCTCAAATACACCATGCTTTTCCCTATTTGAGGACTACATCTATGTTGTCCCTATGTATCTACATTCTTTCTCGTCTCTGCTGTCAAACTACTCAGCCTCACAGACTCAGCTCTACTCTCCCTGCTTCCTTTGAAATCTGCCCCAAGCATGCTTGGTCCTGGCCCTATTCTCCTGCAGGTGGGGTTGGTCAGTCTCTGTGCTTGCTGTCCTCAGGTGTTTTACTAGGACAATTGTAGAGGTTTATGGTGATTACTTCGGTGTACGCATTTCAGTCACTACCAGAAGAATCTCTTAAGAACAAGACCTCTTCTTTCTTTTCCTAGACAGAGAGAAGTATGCATAGCGCATAGAACGTGGCCAATACCTAGTAAATGCCTTTGATTTAAAAATATAATTAATTGAAAATTATAACTATTTAAAAATAATTTTCACAAGTTCTATCCATATAACTTGCTAAACATTATGTTACTACAAAGTGCTATTGATATTCTTTTAATTATTTAAAACCTATTTAAAAATACTTTTATTTCAATTATGCATTGGATTATTATGAACTGCATTGGATTATGCATAGAATTAAATTATGCATTGGAATTTTAATTTTTTATTTCTTGGTATTCAGAGAGTACCATTCGATGCAATTCAGTTTTGAAATTTTTATAAGATTTAGAAATTTCACTACTTGGAATGTATCCAAACAAAATGATCAGAATTGCAAATGGAGAGATGCCCATTTCTATTGAGTACAGTAGAGGGAATAGAACTATCCTAAATGATCTACAGTAAGGAAAGGGTTAAAATATCTTATTAAACTCCATATGAGAGATGATTTTCAAGTACCAAAAAGTGTTAAAGTTTTTAAAAATATTTATTTGCTGAATCACAAACTATTATATTTGTGGGATTTTTAAAAAACAATTTTCACCAATAAAATTATTTTTAAAAACTCAGATAATAATTATTCTTGTTACTTATTCATATACTTAATGCTTTAGCTCTATCTCTACTACTTCATTATTGCATTTTTCTGAAAAATGTATTCTTTCAATATGGTCATTTTTATAGAAAACTGCTTACAGTTTTCTTCAGAATTATAGATTAAAATTTATATGTTGGAAATTGTTGACATAACTACCTGCTGCTTCTTTGTAGACCATGATATTATTTATTCTGTCTTTAGATGCTGAGATTTCTGGAAAATTCAGAAAAACATTGATAAATAGAGGATATTCTTTTTTTTTTTTTTTTTTTTTGAGATGGAGTCTCGCTCTGTCGCCCAGGCTGGAGAGCAGTAGCCGGATCTCAGCTCACTGCAAGCTCTGCCTCCAGGGTTTATGCCATTCTCCTGCCTCAGCCTCCCAAGTAGCTGGGACTACAGGCGCCCGCCACCTTGCCTGGCTAGTTTTTTGTATTTTTAGTAGAGACAGGGTTTCACCGTGTTAGCCAGGATGGTCTCGATCTCCTGACCTCGTGATCCTCCCGTCTCGGCCTCCCAAAGTGCTGGGATTACAGGCTTGAGCCACCACGCCCGGCCGATAAGTGGAGGATATTCTTAATTATAATATTTTTCATAGGGTTTTTAAACATATTTCAGTCAAATATTTTATATATGAAGTGTTTTCCCCTCCTTTTATAATATCTTTCTCTAATAAAAATAATCCACAATAAAACTTGTCAAATAAAATGCCTCTATGCTTCTCTTCAATCTGTCATCAGATTGAGGTTTATGTGAAATCACAGACCTTCTCAATTTTATTTCTTTCTGATATAAGATACGAATTTATCTAGTTAAAAATAGGGCCTCTATCAAAATATTCTTCCCAGAAATTAAGAGATTTCAACATGCAATTATGGTTTTTTTAAATTAAATTTTGTACATATTTGAGTGTCCATCATTTAATTTGCTTCATTCCTCCTTTGCTTTTGTAGGAATAATTTTCAGTATATTCCTGTTTGTAAGGTTTGTTTTCAATAATCGTAATTTTCTAAAATCCTCAAAAGCTGAAGGTTTTTGGTTCTACATTAATCAAATACTTTGAAAGATTTTTTTTTTTTTTTAAGAATCTTGAAGATACTGGGAAATGTTCTCAGTATTGAATGGGAATAAAAAAAGAGTGATCAAACTAAATAAAGCACCCTAAATGAAAAAGTATGTAATTTTTCAAGCTGTTCTAGCTGTGTATACTTTTTTGCACTGTAGAATGCCTAAAATCGGGGTGCGTCTTCCTGTCAACAGGTCACTGTTGGTGCTCACAGGATTGTGCTTGGCCACCTGGAAACTGTGTAGACTTGGGCAAAGATGGGCACAGCTTTATCATTTTATGAGTCATACACGTTTCTGCTAATGCAAATTTTAAGTTTAATTTCTATGTAAAATGGCTTTAGAATATTATGCTGTGATTCAACATTGAAAAAACATTGTTTACTTGGAGACACAGCAGCACAGAAGACCATACCATGTTGGACACAGATGTAAATGTACCAAAGAGGAATCAAGAGAGGCAGACCGTGAATGTGGTTTTGTCCTAGGAATATGTTACCCAATTAATTTTGCATCTATTTTTAATGTATGCCCGAGACTGATACTATGATAAAAACCTCTGCCTATATAATTTGAAGGCCATTTCAAGGCATACAAAATAGAAGTTCTAAGAGGTACAAAGCAGTGTGTCAGTGTTTATTTGGCAGCATATTTTTTTCCTTAGGAAATAATTGTAGGTCTGACAATCACTGGAACCTTAGATTAAATCATAGGTCTATGCATATTAAAAAAAGACCAGAAGAAAATATCTTAAAATGTTAATGGTGGCTCTCTCTGGCTCACAGAATTACAAATACTAATATTTTTCTTAATTTACTATCTATAGTTTCTAAATAGGTAAAAACAATTACATAATTACATACAGAATGAAAATATTAATAGTTTCCAGTATTTGTAATAGCAATATTAACTATTTATCTTTCATTATAGAATGAAGAAGCTATGGTAAAACTTGTGTAAGTATATATAATTACATCAGTGAAAATATTTATTGTGTTAATAAAAATGAAAGCAAAAAACACCAAAATGTTAACAGTAGTTTAAAATGGTTGTAGGTAGCAGTGATGGAATCTATCTATGGAGGTATCTCTGCCTCCATTTTCTCTTTGCCAATTTTTCAAGAATGAATATATATGCAAACCAAATTATATGAATCAACAAAATCAAACAATAATAATTACAAGATTATTAATTACAAAATAAATACAAGATTATCACATTCAAAATAATTGGCATGTATATCTCTGTTTAGTTGCATCTATTGTCCATGAGGAACTCACTCTGCGACTGTCATTGTGGCAAGTTTTTCACCCATACCGTTTCATTTCCTATTCACAACAACTGTATGAGGAACATCTATAATTATCCCTACTTAAAAAAAGAAAAAAAAAAAAAAAGGAAGCTGAGACTTGGCATGGCTCAGGGCCTCTGCAATGCCTGTGGTGAGTAAGAGCTGAAACTAGAAGGAGGGCCCATTCTTTAACTCGGATAAAGTTCAGGACCGTGCAACACTCATGGGTTCCTCATTGGACCACCACGACAAACATCATCACAAAACGCCTACTGAGTGAATTGCAGATGGAACAGTTCCCAATTTACATGAAAACAAACTGTAGTAGAGAGAGGTCAAGTAACCTGTGGATGACAGCAGAACTATTCGGTTTGGTGAGAGCATTAGTCCAAGACCTGCCTAAACAAAGGTGTAGACCTGTGACCTGTGAGTAATGGAAATTGAAATAGAGGTCCCCAAATCATGTTTTAAATAGTTCTGCGGCCAGCCTGGCAGTTGAAGATGACTTTTCTAAAATTTATGTTGCATCACTAGGTTCAATTTCAAAGATACATGCTCAGAGTAGGTACAGGAGCTTTTACAACAGTGTTGCAGTCAAGATGTGAACTGAATTGATTTCGCTTTCTTTGGCAGATGCAGATGGAAAATAATTGTAGTAATAACTTATGTAATGATTTCCAAACTCAAAGCACTGGGGAAAACACATTAAATAGCTCAATGCCTTTTGAATATGGCATTCTATTAGCTATTGAGTTTCAGGAATGGCTACAAGACTGGAAGGCACATTCAATATGACTTAGGGAATAGTTCATCTTCAGATATGCCATGCTGAGTCGGACCAGCGATCTACCCAGCCTAATAGCTTGCTTCTCACAGCAGTTCCAAGGGGAAGTCGAGGGAAGCACAGATAGTACCCTTTGCAATGTCTCCAAAGATTTATAAACACCCTCCCCCAAACTCAATTTTTAGATGCACATTTAAAAACGTAACATATTTCTTGAATAAATTTGAAATAATAATTATAAATCAGAAAATAAAAAAAGCACTCATAATCCCACCAGTAGAACTTCTCCAAAGCCACACTACTGGGTAAAAGCATACACATACCTAAGCGTCTTCAATGATCACGTTTACACTGTGCTTAATTTCAGCCAAAGCCACAAGAGGCACTGTTGTAGAGCGCAAGGAGCATGGCACAGGAAGTATACCTGGTTCAAATTACAGATCTAGCTTCGCATTAATTCTTTAGCCTCTCCAGCTCTCAGTTTCTTCAGCCATAAAATGATGGTTATATATCTATTTCACAGGATTACAGTGACATTTAAAAATATATACATTGAAGGCCTGGTCCTCTGTCTGGTTATGCAATGAATATTCATAAGTGGTAATTGTTTATAAATGTATAGATTTCATTTTATTATATTTCTTCTAATACTGAAACAATTTTCTTATGCTTCAAGAGATAGACCTTTGTTTTAATATTGGGGGACTGATGACAAATTTGTATTCACAACCTTATACATTTTCATATCCCTTAAATATTCTTCTGTAATTGTCTACACTTTTAAGCCTTGTGAAACAAATTTTATATCTACATCACTATATCATTTTCTTTAGACAGCTGAAAATTCTCCATACATTCATTACTGTAGATTGTTAACAATAGTTTAATCACCTATTTCATCAAAAACAATCTTTATTAGAGCAATATATAACTTTGGATCTTTGCCAAAAATGATAGGTGTCTAATTAGTGAAATTGTCTTTAGAAGATTAAAAAGCAGAATATACATACCAGACACCTTGGAAGACTGAAACAAAGCACAATACAACAGACAAAATGTCAATACTGAGTGCTGTTTTGATGACTAGCATCTTTGGGCCACTGGCCACATAACTGCTCTGATTATCTATTGGCCTGCTCACGGAGTGGTTACTACTGTTAATTAGAAAACTGAATTGTAAAATCCTAAAGTCTTACAGTTTGACAGAGGACTTAAAAAGGCATTTTTGTTTAACTTGTCATCTAGGGGTAGAATTCTCTTCTACTCTATTCATAGCCAATTTTCATTTATTTATTTATTCATTCAAGGAAAGTTTGTTGAGTTTCTCTGACTTTCCAGTCACTGATCTTGGCTTTGAACACCAAACCAGGAAGAAGCTTCTAGCAGTATAGAACTTAAACATTCATTGCAGGAAAAAATGGGCAGGGTATCTAAAGGAATAAATAAATGACTTCGAAGAGTAATAAAGTGCCTACTAGGAAATAAACGCATAGAGGGAGTGGAAAATCATTTGGGACATGGGGGGTTTCAAGGGTTTAATTTAATTAAAATAGCAAGAATCATGAGTTCCTTTTTTTATTATTACCTGAAGCATGCTGAAGGAAGTTAACTCAAAATAAAAGTATTTATCATAATTTATGGATCTTCCATGACATCAAGAGAAAATAATTTATAGAGGAAGCAACCAATTTTTTAAAATTCTATTTACAAGAAAGGGCCACATCTCCTTGTGAGGAGGCCTTATGTTGGACTCTTTCGATTCCTGTGTCTCAATGCATTGCCTCATGTATAGAGTTTTCAATAAAAATCTGTTGACTGACTGACTTGATTTACAGTGACAGTATAATTGGTGAATTGAGCAGAGAAAGTGAATGGTGATTACTTCCAAAAAGTTTTGCTATCTACTACTTAATTTTTAGCAGTTTGTCTTTAGTACTAAATTATACTGTGTGGCCAGGTGCAGTGGCTCATGTCTGTAATCTCAGCATTTTGGGAGGTCAAGGCTGGAGGATCACTTGAGCCTAGGCATGTAAGACTACCCTGGGAAACACGGTGAGTCCTTGTCTATATAAAAAAAGACTAAATTGGCCGGGCGCAGTGGCTCAAGCCTGTAATCCCAGCACTTTGGGAGGCCGAGACGGGCGGATCACGAGGTCAGGAGATCAAGACCATCCTGGCTAACACGGTGAAACCCCGTCTCTACTAAAAAATACAAAAAACTAGCTGGGCGAGGTGGCGGGCGCCTGTAGTCCCAGCGACTCGGGAGGCTGAGGCAGGAGAATGGCGTAAACCTGGGAGGCGGAGCTTGCAGTGAGCTGAGATCCGGCCACTGTACTCCAGCGTGGGCGACAGAGCAAGAGAGCAAGACTCCGTCTTCAAAAAAAAAAAAAAAAAAAGACTAAATTAGCCAGGCATGGTGGCAGAAGCCTGTAGTTCCAGCTATTTGAGAGGCTGAAGTGGGAGCATCACTTGAGCCAGGGAGGTCAAGGCTGCAGTGAGCCAAGGTTGTGTTATTGCACCCCAGCCCAGGCAACAGAGCAAGCAAGGCCCTGTCTCAAATAAACGACTAACATCAAAAATCAAAATTATACAATCCTTAGACTTTATTAGTCAGTATTCTCGGTAAGTATCAAAAATTTGTGTTTCTGAACACTAAAGCAAAAAAGATGTAGCTTCCCTTGAATTTTTCACTTAAAAATAAAACATTAATGTTTCTTTTACCTATAGAAATATTGCAGACTCCACTAGTCAGGTACATCAGAATCAAAGTTGACTGGGGGAATCTCTAGGCTCTTAGATGAGAATTATGACCTTGTGCACTGATGACAAATCAAAAGAGGGATAGTTTGGAAGGACAAGACTCATATTATGGTAGATAAATCTGTGGATACATTTGCTGCTCAGATTTGATGAAGCTAAAATGCTCCCAATATTATGTGGTTCTTCATTTTTTCTTTTTAAACATACGGATGGTCTAATTTGAACTTCTCTAAAAACACAATAAATAAACAAGGCAGTCATCATCAGTATAAATTGAGAGTGGGGACAATGCAGAGATTAAAGAAGCTTGACAGGGACATGGTGGAAAAACATATTTTGAAGTTTCCAACTGCAAATCCTTTATCATCCCTAATTTACATTGATTAGCACCTGGCATACTGGCCTAAGTCCTTGCATTTGGGTTTTGGTTGCATTTTGGGTTATTTACAAGTTGTGTGCTGTCAGAAGGTGAAAACCATGAACCCCATTTCCTCATTTATCCAACGGAGATAATGAGACCGCCTACCTCACAGAATGTTGCGAGGATTCTAAAATGTTTATCGCAGTGCCTGGCACAGGTAAGCACTCGATTATAGCTAACATTGCTGTGTCTTTATTTCCTATCAAGACATGCTATTGACCTTTGAGTGAGTGGGAGTCAGACTGTGGCTGCAGTTCTTGGGAGTACTGCGTGTGTGATGGACACGAAGGATTCATCTCTCAGGGACAGTCCCACACATCTGAGCCATGGCTGGCCTGGAGACTTGGGTTCAGAGCATGGAAAAGCTAACCGGTCCTTGTGGGTATCAAACTTGGATACTGATCTTGTGACCTCGACTTCTTTACATGTCACCCACTATTCGACTCAGCTAACAGAGAGCTTTAGTTCAGATAGAACTTTCCCATAACTAACGGGAGCTGCTGAAAGAGAATAGCTACATTGAAAGCATAGTGTAAATCGTGGGCTGGAGAATTTCTCCCAGAAGGAGGGCAACCTGGAGAAGAGGAGATAGGCAGGCTATGCAGAGAAAAGAGGGAGATTCCAGGGCCTTGCCAGCAATGTGTTGGTCTGTGGGCCAACAGAGTAGCATCACTGGGGGCTTTTTGGAAATTCAGTATCTCAGGTCCAACCTCAGTGCTGCTGAATCAGGATTTTCTGTAACACATCCCCAAGAGGTGTGTGTGCACATTCTACTTGAGGACCACTGCTCTAAAACAATTGCTGCAACTTTGTTGCACGTCCACATTGCCAGAAAACTTTCATAAATCCAGAGGCTCAGGCCCAGTCCAGACCAAAGGAATCAGGATATCTAGAAGTGGGACCTAGAGCTCCCCAAGTAATTCCAAGGTGCCACCAAATTTGAGCACTGCTGCTCTGGAATGTAACTGTAAAGAAGTTATACCTGCTTCCAAGGTGCAGTGCGTGCTGGGCAGAAGAAGTAGGCCATCCCCAACAAGGCAGGAGTCAGCAGGGAATGAGAGACATGGCACTCCCAAGGGAAAGGCCTTTGTGAGCCAGAGCCAGGCAGATTCGAATTGAGTCCCACAACCACCAATTAGTAGCTCTATGGCCTGCGGGAGATCATTTTACCTTTCTGGCTTTTGGGCTCTTTATAGTTAAAAATCAGGCCGGGCGCGGTGGCTCAAGCCTGTAATCCCAGCACTTTGGGAGGCTGAGACGGGCGGATCACGAGGTCAGGAGATCGAGCCCATCCTGGCTAACACAGTGAAACCCCGTCTCTACTAAAAAATACAAAAAAACTAGCTGGGCGAGGTGGCGGGCGCCTGTAGTCCCAGCTACTTGGGAGGCTGAGGCAGGAGAATGGCCGGAACCCGGGAGGCGGAGCTTGCAGTGAGCTGAGATCCGGCCACTGCACTCCAGCCCGGTGACAGAGGGAGACTCCGTCTCAGAAAAAAAAAAAAAAAAAAAAAAAAAAAAAAAAAAAAAAAAAAAAAAATCAGGATTCCAATACCTAGTTTAGAGTTCTGTTATCAAAATAAAATGTGATTTATTTACCACACATGCTGCATAATGAGAGATCAATAAATAATAAGTATTGACTCTATGAAAATAGTATGAATAACAATATATTTTACTACCTGAATAAAAAGGTATCCAAATGAGAACTTAATAGAGATTAAACTTACAGCATCCAATGATGTCCTTGAAAGGAATGAATGTTTGAGACAGTATCCACAAGATTTACACACCTGAGGTCTTCTCTTTTCTTTTCTTTCCTTTTTTTTTTTTTTTTTTTTTTTTGAGACAAGGCCTCATTCTGTCACCAACACTGGAGTGCAGTGGCACAATCCTAGCCCACTGCAGCCTCTACCTCCTGGGCTCAGGTGATCCTCTCACGTCAGCCTCCCAAGTAACTGGGACTACAGGTGCACATCACCACACCGGCGAATTTTTTGTTGTTGCTGTTCACTTTTTGCAGAGGGTGGGGTTTTGCCATCTTGCCCAGGCTGGTCTTGAACCCTTAACCTCAAGCTATCCAACCTCTTTGGCTTCCTAAATTGTTGGCATTACAGGCGTGAGCCACCACACCAGGCCACACTCAGGGTTTTCTTTATGAGCTTGTAGAAAGATGGAAAGTCTAAAACTGTAGATGAGATGAGAGCCAACACATAAAATTGGCTAGCAATTTAAGTGACTCTATATAATCTAGTTTCCTCCTGTTTAATGTATGCATTACATAGTATATAGTTAATCTTGCTTCTTAAGATAACACTCTGAAAAGAGAGCTCAGCCTATGTCCCAGACATTTCCAGGAGTGGAAAGGGAGGGAAAGTTGCCAAAGTGGTCTTAGCTCATGAAAGTTATTCTCCGGGGAACTCACGTAAAACTGCCCTGACTCAGGTATTACAAAGGTATTTGAATAATAACTATCAGCGAAGAGAATGCTATCTGGGATCTCACAAACGAAAGCTACTCATGTTGCTCGGTGGAAAAGAGAAACACATCCAAACTATTGAATACATATTCCCACTCCAAGAACTAACCTGTTCTAAATTCACAAACTGTACTGAGAAGGCTGAGGTGGGAGGACCGCTGGAGCCAAGGAGATTGAGGCTGCAGTGCGCTATGATCATGCCATTGCACTCCAGCCTGGGTAACAAAGCAAGACCCTGTCTCAGAATACCCTGGGTGAACTCTGGCTCCCTTGGGAGTACCATTTCTCTCATTCCCCACTGACTTCTGTCTTCTCGGGGAGAGCCTACTGCTTCTGCCCAGCACACACTGCACCTTAGAAGCAGGCATAACAATTTTATGGGTGTGTGAAGCTTGTTGACACTGTTTCAAACATTCACTCTTTTCTAGTACATCGCTGAAACTGTGAGTTTAGTCTCTATTAAGACCTGCCCGGGCCTTTTAGTTTCTTGTGAACATAAGATGCTCTTTTTTTTTGGTACCTCTTTCTTTTTAAAAAAATTAATTTAATTTTAAGTTCCAGGGTGTGCAGGATGTGCAGGTTTGTTACACGAGTAAATGTGTGCCATGGTGGTTTGCTGTATCTATGAACCCACCAACTAGGAATTAAGCCCTGTGTGCATTAGCTATTTATCCTGATGCTCTCCCTTCCTCCACCCCCCTGACAGGCCCCAGTGTGTGTTGTTCCCTTCCTGGTGTCCATATGTTCTCATTGTTCAGCTCCTACTTATAAGTGAGAACATGTGGTGTTTGGTTTTCTGTTCCTGGAACACAGGATGTTCTAAATGCCATGCTGAGGGTGAGGCCTACAATAGTGAGCCAAACAGAGCTCTTGCCCTCCAGAAGCTTACAGCTTAGCAGAGGAACCAGATAAATCAAAATAATTTTAACAGTTTTGTTAATAGTTCCAAAAAGGAGAATGGTAGTATTTCAAATACTTAACAAGTGTTTGCCCATAAGGGCACTGGTATGACAGCATGGGGACCTACTTCTAGATGGGTCAGGGAGGCTGCCAGATGTACCTTTTAGATACTCAATTATGAGAAGACTTGGGGTTTTCTAGGGCGGAGCTAGGATGGCCAGAAGGTTATGGAAGCTATTTGGATAGCTTGGATATTTTACCAATTATTGAGGAAATATTTTGATATGTAGGTTCAGCAGTCTCAGTGCACCCCAGATCTAAATAAAGGTAAAGTACAAGTACTGGGCTAAAAGGAAAAGCCCCTGCTATGGTCTCAATATTTGTGTCTTCCTTACCCCAATACTGACATTTTTAAACCATAATCAACAATGGAATAACACCAGGAGGTGCAGACTTTGGAAAGTGACTAGTTCATGAGGGTGAGGCACTCATAAATGAGATTAGTGCCCTTATAAAAAAGCCCCAGAGACCATGGGAAGACACAGCTAGAAGGTGCCATTTATGAAACAGAAAGCCATCACCAGAAATAAACTTTGCCAGTACCTTGATCTTAGACTTCCAGATCTCTAGAACTGTGAGAAGCAAATAAATATATTGCTTATAAGTCACCTACTATGTAGTATTTTATTACAGCAGCCCAAACAGACTGATAGTCCCTCTTTCACTCTCCATTGTCAAGCAAATCTTCTCAGCAAAAATTTAATATTGCCAAGACAGAGTATGTTTCCATTGTCTCCTGAATTTATTCCTATGTGCTTGACTGAAGCTAGCACCTCTGCAACCAGAGTTGGCTTACAAGAGTCCACAACTCATAAAGCGCACACCTGGGTCGCAAAGGCACATGTGCCAGGATGTCTCCAACTGCGGCACTCACAGCAGTGCTGCAGCAGATGCTAGAGTCAGATAGCTCAACTCTCTGCTCCCGCGCTGGCGAGACTTGTGACCTCTTTTACTTAACCTCCCAACAGCATCACGCTCTGACATTCCATTGTGGTGCGTCCTGAGGAGCACTTGCACATAATAAAAAGGCCTGGTTGCTTGCCAGAAATGCTGAGGGGAAAATGCTCTCCAGCAAAACTAGAACAAGCAAGAAGGTGATAGCTAAAGTCTACCTCCGCAACCAAGGCCAAACCAAGACTCTGGCAGGACTTGTGACTCCACAAATTCACACAGGGGAAAAAAGATTTGCTCCTGCCTAGGCAAGCAAATCCTGGACAGCCAGTCAAGAGCAAAGTTAAGGCAGGAATATCCTGAGAATGGTTTTCATGGCGACCTGAAAGTAGGTCAGAAAAAGAGAGCAATGGACATCTACTTGGAGGCCTGGGTTTGAGCCCCAACTCTGCAAGCATCTGTTTAACATTCTCTGGACTTCTGTTTATTCACTGATCAAAAATGACAGTAATGAGATATTATCTATTTCATACATAATAGAAACTAATATTGACTCTAAAGAATCACTTCCTGGTCTGAATCTCAGACAATCTGTACTACCTATGCTACTTTAGAAAAACTGTTCTTTCAGACCCCCAGCTTTCTCACCTGTGAAATGGGAAAACCAGTTTTCAAGGCTCATTTTTAAATTTGATTTAATGTGTTTATCTGTTGTGTGCTAATTATGCACTAGGAATCTTTGCGTGCCTTGGAAACATTCATGCAAAAAAAAAAGGAAGCTTACAGTCTCCTTAGAAAACACATTTTAAACTACATACATTAATAAATAGAAACTTCCAGCTGTTGTCAATTTCAGAGAGGTGCTTGGTGCTGTGAGTATATTCTGGAGAGATCTGCATCAGTCAGAACAGACTGGCTGTGAACACTCTCTAGCATGTAGGGCATAAATTATCTGTTACAGCCAATTCCAAAGATGAATAAAGAGAAAATAACTCCAGGTAGATTTATCATTTTCATTTCAAAGACATGACAATTGCTTATTGAACACCTAGTTCTTTATACTGATCAGTTCTAAACCTCAAAACTCACTATTATTCCCATTTTAGAAATAAGGATACTGAGGTTTGTTGTAACTAAACATTAGACACAAGGTGCACAGTTAGTATACTAATAAGCTGGCATTCATACACAAGTGTGTCAGATTTCAAAGCCCTTTGTTTTACCATCAGTAATGTTTAGCCCTTTTTGGGTGCCTATGCTTGCTGGGATCTCTACCTATGTTTAAACTTCTAAGCAGCTCTAGTCTTGAGACCCTGAGAACCTCATTGCCTTGGATCTTTGCATCTGACATATGGAGGACTGGGGACTCATCCCTGGCAAAGACGAAAGGACAGGGAAGGTGGTTTCTGAAAGAGAGTGAAGATGTAACCTGCCTGCAGACAAATGCCACCGGGAATCCTGGGAGAAATTATGCACTCCTGGAAGAAATTACATGAAGGAAGAGCTTGGGTTAGTTACAGAAAGATACTGCTGTTCGGCCTCAGCCTGAGGAGGCAGAGTTCTAAAAGATGCCTCTCGCTTTCTGGCATAAAAGGTCCCATCCGACTTCCGTACTTGGTCAGCAACAACCGTGCAGCCAGCTTGTGAAACCACTGCTGAAAAAAGCAACCAAAATCTCATTTCTCCTGTTCTTACCTAATTGGTCCCAGGAGAACCACATTTGCCAAATCTCCTCAATTTGTTGGCTTCTTCTTGTTGCTGACCTGTAGGATGACGCTAGCTTTAAAAAGATGGTGATCTTTTTTTTTTTTTTTTTTTATACTTTAAGTTCTAGGGTACATGTGCATAACGTGCATGTTTGTTACATATGTATATATGTGCCATGTTGGTGTGCTGCACCCATCAACTCGTCAGCACCCATCAATTCATCATTTATATCAGGTATAACTCCCCAATGCAATCCCTCCCCCCTCCCCCCTCCCCATGATAGGCCCCATTGTGTGATGTTCCCCTTCCCGAGTCCAAGTGAGCTTTTAAATATCTTCACGTATAAAAACAAAACAAAACAGCATCCTTTTTGAGAAAAAAATTACCTGAAACTTTACTTGGTAAAATGTTTTTCATAAGTCTGTTTTCTACTTTGACCTTGTTCAATGAGATATTTTACTGAACAGCAATTTAGAATACTCTTTTTGCAAAATCTCTGAGTGCCATCACTCTCTCAAGGGATAGGAGTTTGGGAAATAAATAAGCACTGAATTAATTTCAATTAATTTACTTAAAGTTTAAAGAATGTGTTTATTTTCATAGACTCCTTTTAATCTTCATACCAATTTTCTCTAATGGGGTAGGAGAAGGGAGGGTAGAAGAAAAACATAGCCTTTTTGCCCCCTTTTTCCTTTGTATCTATTCTTCAAAAATGTTCTCTCTTAAACTGACCTGACAATTCTTTGAGGATTCATACACTATGGTGCTTTATAGCCCCATAATCTTCCCCTCATTGCCAGAGTTTTATAGTTCAATAAACATATTTTTTGTGCTTAATTAAATATATTTTATTTATATCATTAGGACAAAATTTTTAGTTTAAAAGCTAATTTCAGTATTTCTTTGTTCCAGAGTGGCAGTAAAAGAAATACCTTGGTCTCCTATTTAGAAAAACAGCTTAATGAATATTTTGGTTATGGGAAGGTCTAAACCAAAGTAGTTAAAGCAAGGTACAATAACAGAAATGGTGGCTTCCTTTCTCAGGGGAAATGATTATTCTGCTGCATGGGGATTTTTTGTTATTTTTAGAATTGTTTAATAACTAGATAAAATAAATGTATTTATTTTTTAGGCAAATGCGCTCATGTAACAAGATGGGATAAGAGAAGTGTCCTGATTTGAAGACATAATAGTTGCAAGGGACTGGGGCCTACAAAGCTAGAGGCCACTTCATTATCTTGAGCTAAATAATATCTGATGGGCATAGGTAGAATGACACCCTATACTCAGTGTTTTGCTGTCTCCCTTTGGTGCTGAAATCACTCACCATTGTCACCAAAATGTCAGCAAAAGCTCACTCAATACAACAAACAGCCTTGTGCCACTGATGGTGTAGGAAACTTGTGGCAAAAAAATAATCACAGTGGCTGGGCGCGGTGGCTCATGACTGTAATCCCAGCACTTTGGGAGGCCAAGGCGGGTGGATTTCCTGAGGTCAGGAGTTCGAGACCAGTCTGGCCTACATGGTGAAACCCTGTTTCTACTAAAAACACAAAACAATTAACTGGGCATGGTGACGGGCGCCTGTAACCCCAGCTACTGGGGAGGCTGAGATGGGAATTGCTTGAACCAGGGAGGTGGAGGTTGCAGTGAGCTGAGATCGCGCCACTGCACTCCAGAGCAAGACTCTCTCTCTATATATATGTGTGTGTATATATATATATATATATAATTATATATAGTCTATATAAAAATATATATGTGTATATATATAAATATATATATAAAATCACAGAGAATGTGGCGGAGATGTTTGAACAGAAGTAAGAGGTTAAGGATGACAATCAGGTCTTGAAACACATGTGGTCGGAATTTTCAGATGTAGTTGAGAGAACACTAAAGTTTTTAGAAGCAAATGCTGGATGGATATTTAAGTCACGTGTTTAAGTATAACGTAAATAAAAATATTAGGAGGATGAAAGGTATGGAACAGAGGTTAAATATACATTTTTTTTTAGGTGACAAGGGTATAATAGGTATGTGTAGGGACTGGGGAGGGTGAAGGTAAGGAGTTTGGAGTATGGGTGGTAAGGGATGAATCCCTGAACCCAACAGATTTCACCAGAAAGCAGCAAAGCACACAAGCTCATCAAATGCAATGGTTGTGACTCCTCTCACATCCTTTCTCTCTACCCTATCTACAGCCAGGTGAGAAGAGATTCTGTGTAATTGGTAGCACGTTTTAGATGCGGTCAAGCAATATGCATCATTCCCTAGTTAGGTTCCAGAGAGGATATGGTTGGATCCCCTGATAAGTAAAACTAACTTTACTTATCAAAATCTCAGTGTCTTCAATAAGAAAATAGAAATTAATGTCCCTCCCTATCATAGGAATATTGGTGAGGGTTGAATGAAGTCTGAGGGCCTTTGGCACCAAGTCTGGTACATAGTATAGAGTCAATGAATGTTACCTGTCATTACCTCTATCATATGAGTGCATACTACACAGAGAATTCTGGGTGGTTCCTCTGTTTTCTGGTAGGTGTCATAGCTGCATTCCATATGCAAATTGTGCCACTCCCTTGTTAATCATGTGATTTGAGGTTTCTTAACCGAGTGGAAACCTAGTGGAAGCTTAACCTAGTGGAAGACAGGCTGACAAGTTCACTAATTTAAAACACATGCACATGCACACACACACACAAACTTCCTATAGTTTTAACCAAGAATATAGATAAATCATAGACATTATCCTCCGAACTAGAACATTTGAAGATGAAAAAGTCAGTATAAATAGTCATACGCAGACAGCAGACATCCATCAGAGCTGTCCCACGAAATACTTGGCTATTAGGCTACCCTAGTGTTAGCTCTGTCTGGGATATGCGGCAGCCCATGGTACTCTAGAACCTGTCTTGTTCAGGTCTCCTATCGACACTTGGCAAGTGTTCAGTAAATATTGAAGATAAAATTAAATGAATGAATAGAGACAAATTCTATGTACATCCTAAACTGGGGCATAAATAAGATCAATACTAAATTATGTTAGAAACACTCTTTAAAGAGGTGTGTGTTTACTCATACTGAACTTAGGACACAAATAAGAAAACCTGAGAAAGGAATAAGGATTGGAAAAGGAGTAAAGAAGAAGACATTAATTTAAAACACTGGTAAAATCAAAGGCTAGAAACCAATGTAACTCAACATGTGTGCATCTCTCTCCACCTTGGTTCAAGCTATTTGCTAAAGGTCACCTATTTTTCAGTCAGAAATCACAGCTTGGAATGAGCAGACTGGGTTTGATGAAAGCATTCCACATCATCTTAAACTCTGGATCATTCAGTGGAAGGACTGCATCATCCACATGAGGCTTGTTTGCTCAAAATATCTACTGATTTGCAGAAAATGTTGAAGTCACTGACTGTCTAGGGCTTTGTTTTGATTGTGGATAGAAAGTGAACCCATGATGGGCCACCTGGGATATTAAGATTTGGTCATTTCCATATAAAGATGAGCATAAAGAATAATTAGGCAAAGGTAAATGTTTTCAAAAATCTGTTTATGTTATTTCTCTATAGGAGCAAATGCCTTACTTTTTAATTGAATTATCACTTTTTCCCCATAGTTTTTCCTCTTGAAGTTCATTTGTGATTCTTCTGGTGGAAATTAATTAAAAGAGTAGAATCTGCTTATGTCTTATTATGAACTTATTTTTAATGTCTCTCCTAAAATATAGCATTGGGTCCATTAGGCCTGATGATCTTGGATTTTTTGGGCAACTCCAGTGAGCTTATGATCCCATCTAACTGAAGAAAGGGCTTCATCTGTATTTGTGAAATCTGCCATCCCTGCCTTAAAATTTCTTTCAGGTTTTTTAACAGTAATCCCCCCCGCCAGTGAAGATGCTGCAGATACGCACTGGGGGAGGAACTGGCACTGAGAGCTTAACTCAATGATCTGGCTGTTTCCTCTGCTGGGAGAACAGGGGCACTTGATGGGAAGGTAACAAGGGCAGTTACGGAATGACGTGTTTCCTGAGGCTGCCCCCCTTCTGCATATCAGCATGGTGGTGATTGCTAATGCATGGACCCTGGCTGCAAATGAATCTAGATTCAAGTCATAGCTCCTGCACTTACTAGTTTCTTGATGTTTGCCCTATCAGCCTTGAACTGCCTGGATTTCTGCTGGCAAAAGACAAATCCATGCCCTGCCTCCATTAGAGCTGTTCTTGCTAGCAGATCCACCTATTCACAAATGATGTGCTAAGGTAATTGACAAATGGTTGAAATGGCAATTATAAATGAAAAAGAATTATCGGCCCAATATTTATTTTAATGTAAAATGGTGATATTTAGGAAACCTCTTGGAAATGAAAGTTAATAAAGACTGATTTTACCCCATCACTTATATAAGAAATAAGCATTGGAGTTTCGCAGAGACAGGACTAAACATACAGACTACCTAGCTTTCTGCATCACTCTTGTATACATATCCATTTTGAAAATATGGCAAATGCAATACCAGGACTTGCAGTTTATTGGACTCCTATGGTTTCTCTCCTTTGGCTGCAGATTACTCATGACAAGTGCAATCAATAAAAGCTTTCTTGCCCAAGGCCAAAAGGGGCCTGAGCTTTCGACCCTTCAGGTATAAGGAAAATGAGACCAGGAGAATATGCTGAGGCCAAGCCCATTTTGCATGGTGATGTGCATTGTTGGTTATTTATAGAGAAACAAACCCCAGGTCAAAGTATAAAGTCCTCACTAGCAGGCATTCTCTTTTCTCATTTATTTAAAAGCAGCCTGTTTTTGGTTGGGTTTCAGGAAGCAACATTTATATTTTACATGGGGTGTGGGAAAGGAATGTTTTATGATAGAATCTCAGGGCTGGAGAGGCCTGTCAAGGTCATTAAATTCACCTCCCCCCATCTGATGTCTGCACCACTTCAGGTAGGAGGTGGTCCCACCCATTGATGTTTCCTGAGCCCCATTTTTCTGTGGCTTCTTGTTTTTGTCATGGAATCCATGTCTCCTCTCTTAATCCTGCCAAAATAACAGCCTTTACACGGAACATCTGTAATGTTTTCCAGCCTTTTACTTGTTACTGGGTTTTAATTTGTTTACTCGGGTGGTGTTTGTCCCCTGGGTGCACACTCATTTGTCTATAATATTCTTTAAATGTGTAATACTTAAAAATAATGCCCAAATGAAGATTTTCCCTGACCAGCCCAGAGAAGGATACTATTAAAGGATTTATAGATGAATTGTGGGGGAAAGGCCCTGTCACTTGTTTAGCTAATATCAGCTTTAGACTTGGGAAGTCATTTTCATCTAGACTCTGAACTTGGAATGTTGAAAGGTTGGGCCCAAATGTGTCCTCTCCTTGGATTGGGCTCATCATCCAAGCATGTACAGATTTTGATGAATTAGTATTTTGAAATCTACTAGGTGCATATATCATTTAAATAAATCAAGGGACATAGTTGTATAAATACCAACTAGGAGAAGCTGTTCCACTCAGTTTTTTCTTGATTCGGTCTTTAATTAGATAAGTCAACATTTCCTTTAAGTTAAAAGCAGAGATATAATCTTGCCTATTAAGGTATTTTGTTTTTACATCGTTTCATATTTGAAGTGTGCCTGACATGCCCTTAGGCATGGGATGTTAGTTTTCTTTCCTCTTTATTTCCTAGTTCCTCTGAACTTGTTAGCTTTAGACTTGTATGCTATCACACATGGTAAATTTAAGTTCATGGGGAAAATCTTATTTAAGAAGCTGTTCCATGTACTTTTGGCTTTTGTGGCTCTTAAAATATTTCCCAGGAGTAGTGTTTCAGTGTGAAGTTTGCTGAATAAGGTAATGCTAGGTTTATTTCTGAGAAATCTCATAGTACTTGAAATTAAGAAAAAAAACAAATAAATAATGAAAACAACAAAAAAACCCTTTCATTTGGCAGACATTAGACAGTTCCATTGGCAGCAAACTTGCCAGGGCAACCAAAAGTCACATTAGGAATCCAAGTCAGGAGAAAGTCTGATGACCAAGTGCAAGTCTGTTGTTCTCAGTGGGTCACTTGGGAGGCATCTGCGGCATCTAATGAAATTCAGATCATGCAGGGTGTGGACGTCTTGAGATTCAGTAAGCATGCAGTAAATGCCAAGGATACTGGAGATGGTAGACAAAACTAAAAAGTCATCCTACTCAAGCAAGTCTAATGCCATGTGAGAAAAACCATGGTAAAGAGGTACTCTTGGCAGAATGTAAGAAAAACTGTGGGTCAAGAAGCAAGGCAGCCATAGGAAGGGGGATTACAGATTACAAAATGACCAGAGATAAGGATAAAACAATGGGTCAGAAATTGCAATAGACACAGAGATGTCAATATGAAGCATCAACAGCCAGAAGATGGTGCAGACACGTAGATAATGAGATAATGTGGCAAGATCTGGGCCCATGCAATACATTTTTTTGTGTGCTAGATTTGAAAATATGGATTTAGGTGATGGGGTGATCATCCAGGGATCTGTGGTTCATAAGCAGGCATGTGACTGTAGCTGATTGGACAGAGTGGTTTAGGTTTAGGGTAATGGAATTAGAATGAATGGTCTGATACTGAGATTTAGAAACTCAACCTCATTACCAGGACAGCCCTGATAAAACAACTGGAAAAGTTCTTTTTCTTACTGTTTTTCTGTAGTCCCTGATACGGTTTGTCCATGTCTCCCCTCAGATCTCATCTTGAATTGTAACTTCCACAATTCACACATGTCATGGGAGGGACCCAGTGTGAGGCAACTGAATCATGGGGGTGGGTCTTTCTCGTGCTGTTCTCATGATAGTGAATAAGTCTTATGAGATCTAATTGTTTTATAGAGAGGAGTTTCCCTGCACAACTTCTCTCTCAGCCTGACGCTGTCCATGTAAGACGTGACTTGCTCCTCCTTGCCTTCCACCACGATTGTGAGGCCACCCCAGCCATGTGGAACTGTAAGTCCATTAAACCTCTTTTTCTTCCCAGTCTCCGGTATGTCTTTATCAGCAGCGTGAAAATGGATTAATACAGTCCCTTTATTTATGGGCACAGCTGCTTAAAGAAGTCAGGTGGCCTGGGATGGTATCAGAGCTTCTTGACCTCTGTCCAGATACCACAGGGAGATAAGACCCCCAAACCACCACATGCTGGAGCAGACAACCCCTAGTCACCTTTAGATCATTAACATATTATTATAATGCAAAAATTCCCCCTCTAAAATAAAACTTCTGCTATTTTGTTTACATGGTTGTATGAAGACATGTTTATGAATTAAGTCTGCACATGCAAGCATTCCTCTCAGACCCTGCACCCAGTCCTTAAAAACCCTATGCTTTCTAATGTTTGTGAGAGGGTGCATTTAGAGCAAGAGAGTGCCTTCTCCATTCCCTGGCCAGCAAAAAAACAAAACAAAAAAACAAAAAAACAAAAAAACAAAAACCTGATTGTCTTTTCCAGCTGGGGGTTCTTTCTGTGCAACCCATACAAAATGGGAAAAGATCTCGGTTTACCAGTGACAATATTGGGGCAGGGTAAAAGCAGTGACAATAAACATAGAGAGGACTTTTTGTTCTTTTATTGTTGGTCACTTTCAAGCCTCCGCAAGTGTTAGAAAATTAAAGTGTACCTTATAACTTAGATGCTCTCTGTGAAAGGTGTGAAAAATGGGAGGTGGCTAGTGAGGTGGATGTCCAATATGTGGCTATTCAGCACCTGACCTATGGCTAGTGCAAATTAAGATGTACTCTTGGTATAACATACACACTGAGTTTTAAAGATCTTAATACAGAAACAAAGCAAAACAGAAACAGCAAATTAAATGATTAATAATCTTGAATTATCACATATTGACATAATAATATTTGGGGTACATTGGCTTAAATATGTTGCTAAGTTGATGTCAACTCTTTGTGCTTTGTTAATGAGGCGATTAGAACATTTAAAGTTGCATATGTAGCTTGTTTCATATTTCTCCAGGCCAATGCCAGCCTACATATGTGGACTCAAACAAATTTGTACCTCTTCTCCAGCACTTTTGCTAACTGGACGTATGTAGTTGGTCAAGTTGCTTAAACTTTTTGAATTTCAGGGTCAACATTAAAAATATTGTTGGCCGGGCGCGGTGGCTCAAGCCTGTAATCCCAGCACTTTGGGAGGCCGAGACGGGCGGATCACGAGGTCAGGAGATCGAGACCATCCTGGCTAACATGGTGAAACCCCGTCTCTACTAAAAAATACAAAAAACTAGCCGGGTGAGGTGGCGGGCGCCTGCAGTCCCAGGTACTCAGGAGGCTGAGGCAGGAGAATGGCGTAAACCCGGGAGGCGGAGCTTGCAGTGAGCTGAGATCTGGCCACTGCACTCCAGCCTGGGCAACAGAGCGAGACTCCATCTCAAAAAAAAAAAAAAAAAAAAAAAAAAAATGTTATAAATAATGTTATAGGGAAGAGAGTTACTACAAAGAGAAGTCATTTATAAAGAACACACATTCTCATTATGAAGGAGATTTTACAAGTGGTGCCCCCACTTGACTCCTTCTGGACTTTGTTAGGGAGACCACAGTACCACGCTCCAATCACATTCAGGTGAACCAGGGTTTACAGCTCAGCAGGTCGGTGTTAAGGGGGACCATCCTTTTGTTCCTTTCTAGGATTGGTAGGTCAACATGGCATCCATCCTGAAAGCACACCGTGTATCTGTTCTGTCTCTGGGAGATGGAAATTATAGGGGTTCTGGTCTGAAATTCTAATTGTAAGGAGAAGATGGAGAAGGAAACAATGACAGCAGCTGAGAAAAACTCATTAAGTCTCAGTCCCAGACACTGGCAAATTAAATGAGGACGAGAGCAGATACTCAATAAGGGGGAACCTAGAAGTCCATCTTTCTCTTCTAGCTATCAGGATTTCCATTTCTCATCTATTGTTCCATATCAGAACACTGATCTTGGATAATTGCTTTTAATTTTAGCTTGCATATGTATAATGTCTCTCACTAGATCACCCACTATATCTTTTGAACTCAAAATAACCTGAGAAATAGGCAAATCTGGTAGCATTCTAACACTACAGATGAGGTGCTAAGAAACAGGGCCGATGCTTATTGAGCATTTAATATGTGAGAGGCATTATACTGGGTATGTTGCACACTTTATCTTATTTAATACTCCTAGATCTCTTAGCCAGAAAATCTGAATGGCTTTCTTAAGGCTGCACAGCTAGTGAGTATCAGATTCAAGTCTGTCACCATTCCTTCTATATTTTAGCACTTCCCTTTGGAGAAGAAGGTCAAGAACTAGGCAGAATTCATGAGGAAATGACTGACAGGGTCAGGCATTTGTTCACCCAATAGTTAGACATAGTTTTTAGAAGATTCATGCATTGAGTTCTTCACTAAACAGAACCGAATAATCTTTTCTATTATGTTTCAAATTATTTTTCATAAAAATATTATTAATGAAATAATATGATATAGTTATGATTTAAGGAATGTTTACCTCATTGCTGGTGTTGCACATTTAATCATTTCAACAGTGCTGTCAGGCAGATAGATACTATTATCTAAGTGTATAGGAAACAGGCTCAGAGCACTGAAGCAATCTGATCAGCACACAGCTAATGAATGGTGAGGAAGCTATATTCAAATTTATTTAATTCACCCACTCCTTCTTCCTCTTCTGTGCAATGACAAAGTCAGAATTACATTATCTTGACTCTAAAATTCTAGGGTTTAGCATGTTGTCTCTCTGTTTCTTTTCTGCCCTCCTCTGAAGAGGTGGGGGAGAGAGCAGATGGTTTCTGCAGAGTTCTCAGGCTTCAGATTCCCTTTCTGTAAGCACATTCTGTATAAAAATGTCTGGTATATATATGCTACAGCTAGTTGCTATTAAAGAGCACTTCAATCCACTTTCATAACATATTTAAAAGTAAAGTTTATTGCCAGAAAAAGTACCTACTTCATAAGCCAAAGCAATCCATCTTATCGAAATGTAAGAAAATAAATGAAAACTGCAAGTCCAGATGAGGAATTGGGAAAACTAAAAATATCTCAGAAATAAGCTTCTTTGCTTCTTAATTTTTGATGATCGCTATCTATAGCAAAGTCTCAAATGTGGAGGACAAGAAAAATAAGTTTATGTCACAAGCACACACAAAGCTTAAAAACCATACCAAGAGGAATTTCTCAAGCAGAAAACTGTACTTATTTGTTTTAGAAATATATAAAGTAAATTTAAAATGAAGGAAATTAGGTCAGGCACAGTGGCTCCCGCCTGTAATCCCAGCACTTTGGGAGGCTGAAGTGGGCGGATCACTTGAGGTCAGGTATTGGAGACCAGCCTGACCAACATAGTGAAACCCTGTCTCTACTAAAAACACAAAAATCAGCCGGGAATGGTGGCGTGCTCCTGTAATCCCAGCTACTCAACAGGCTGAGGCAGGAGAATCGCTTGAACCTAGGAGGTGGAGGTTGTGGTGAGCCGAGATCGTGCCAGTGCACTCCAGCCTGGGCAACACAGCAAGACTCTGTGTCAATAGATAGATAGATAGATTGATAGATAGATAGATAGATACATAGATACATAGATAGATAAATGATCAATCGATCAATAAATAGATAGACAAAATTAAATGAAAGAAATTAAAGCTGTATCTTTTCCAAGCCAATTTTTTTCTGATGAAAACTAAGAAGTATAACTTCAGAGAGACCCTAATCAGATTTGCTTGAATCCATTACCTTTTCCTTTCAACAGTCCTGCACGCAGTTAATGGGGAATTTTCCCAAAGTACACATTCATCCTGTTACATCCTTACCCAGAGACCACCTTTTTCTCTTGCCTTCTAGCCAACGCCCATCCCCAGGCCTCTCTGACCACAAAATGGGCCTCAGTTGTAGTCTCCTGGCCCAGACATGCCCCTTCAGAATGTCAGCCACACTACTGTTTCCTTCACACCTTCTAATCTTGCACTCCTAATTTTGTCTCTTGCTGTTCTCCTCTTATGGAATTTATTTTCCTTTCTTTTTAAATTGTGTGCTTCTCTCAAGACTATGCATGTAAAAATCTACCTATTCATACATTTTCTCTGAGTTATTCAACTCATTTTCATCTTTCCCTTTTCTTTTTCTTTTTTTTTTTTTTTTGAGACGGAGTCTGGCTCTGTGGCCCAGGCTGGAGTGCAGTGGCCAGATCTCAGCTCACTGCAAGCTCCGCCTCCTGGGTTTACGCCATTCTCCTGCCTCAGCCTCCCGAGTCGCTGGGACTATAGGCACCTGCCATCTTGCCCGGCTAGTTTTTTGTATTTTTTAGTAGAGACGAGGTTTCACCGTGTTAGCCAGGATGGTCTCGATCTCCTGACCTCATGATCTGCCCGTCTCGGCCTCCCAAAGTGCTGGGATTACAGGTTTGAGCCACAGCGCCCGGCCTATCTTTCCCTTTTCTAGAGTTGCCTGGCCATATTTTCCAACCTTCTTCACATGGAGACATTCATTGATTATATAGGTATAGTACAGTAGGAGATTGCTCATGACTACAGGGACAGGGGTTCTACACAGGCCTGGACCAGCAGCTCCAAGGGCTGAAAGAATCAACATCTCTCTATCAAAACAATCCTATTCCTTGCCGCAGTCCAGCAGTCAGGAAACTTTGCTTGATGGGAGTGCAGACCATAACTTAGGAACCCAGCATAGGGGCACATAGTGTGATAAGCATACATATTCTAACAGTGGGAGGATTGAGGTGGAAGAGAAAGAGATTTGACCTTTTGACTCTGTCATTTTGATATGACCATTTACATGTATTTTGGAATGTGAATATTTGACATGACTCTTTTTGATAAGGAAGTTTGATGTGGTAACATTGTGTCTTGGCCTAAAACACACATACACACACACACACACACACACACGCACACACACGCAGGCACGCGCACATGCGGCATTTAATTTACAAACATAAAATGGCCAAATTACATACTCAGTAGAAGTTCTCACTCCCCTCCTTAAAAACTTACAGGACCTTAAAAACTTATAGAACTCAAATATTCTGCTTATCACACAGATGTGACCCTGGCCCGTCTTCAAGCATGTATGAAATAAAGTTGAAGTGTCCCACACACTCACCACCTGCTGGCCCCTGACCTGGGAGCTTTATTTTTGTCATTCCATCCTCACTATGATATCTGAAATGAGGTGTGTGGCTGGGACCTGGGCCTACGGCCTTTATGCAGAATTACTGCTGAGCTCCCTATGAGAGATTTGACATCTGATTATTTAAAAATTATTTCATAATGTCTTTTTTTTTTTTTGAGATGGAGTCTTGCTTAGCCACCCAGGCTGGAGTGCAGTGGTACAATCTCGGCTCCCTGCAACCACCGTCTCCCAGGTTAAAGCGATTCTCCCATCTCAGCCTCCCGAGTAGCTGGGATTACAGGCAACCGCCATCATGCCTGACTAATTTTTGTATTTTAGTACAGACAGGGTTTCACCATGTTGGCCAAGCTGGTCTTGAACTCTTGACCTCAGGTGATCCATCCGCCTCGGCCTCCCAAAGTGCTGGGATTACAGGCGTGAGCCACCACACCTGGCCACCATGATAGCTTATTTTTACTTGCACATTTTTTTAAAAATATAAGAACTGTTATGCTTTCGCTACTCCAGCACTAGTTTGTCCTCATTAACACCCGTAGACATGATTTGAGTAAGTGGGATATCTATCTGACCAAACAATGCTTAGCTTTCCAGTTGACTCAGATTTTTACATGGCTTTCTTTCAGTTCGACTGGATGTTTTGACCTATTTTAGTGTAGAAAATCTTGAGATTTCTTTTTTAAAACATACGTTTTTCACTTCTTTGCTCCATCACATGCTGTAGGATGAGGTCGTGACTTGAATGGATGGAGATCCTGCAGCCAGCTACCAATGGTGCAGCTGCCTTATCTTCTTATAGTCAGGGCTGCCTTTTGTTCCGCCTGCATTTGCTTTTCGGGTCAGTCTGCAGAGGCCTTCCTCTCTTATCACTTTCCGCGTTCAGACTACAGGCGAAAAAAGTCCCTCTCCCTGGTGCTTATCATGGCTGTTCTTTCCCAGTGATTGCAGGCACAAAGTATCCCAAAGCTCCTGTCGCTCACTGGAAGCACAGCTGGGAAATCGACAGAGCCCTGAATGTCTTATCGCAGGCATTACTAGCAGATAAGCAGTCCTGGGGTGCTCCTAAGGCTCAATTCAAGATGACCCCAAAGAAAGAAACCTAGCTCAGCTTAATGGGACCCCTGATTTGGGACCTGTGGCCACTTCTCAAGGGCGCAAGGTACTCAAAGGTTCTGCGCTGGGATGTGACTCTTAAAATGTTTTATTTTGTAACTATGGAAAGGATTCCTGAAGTAGGTGACCAGATTCGCATTTTTATTTTTTCTTAGATTTTCATTTAAAATACTAGGAAGTCAGCAAGGTAGAGTGGATAAAATACCAGGTTTGAGTCCCGTGATCTTGATTTGAATGTACTTACTTTCATTCACAATGCCCAGGTGGTAGTATTTCCCTTAGAGGGGTGGTGGGGAGCAGGAGGGACTCTCCTGGCTTCCTGCTTTTAAGCGCCCCTGTTTTGGTCCTCCTTTGGGTGTTGCTGGTGTTTCCGCATGCCATGAGCACTCAGGAGTCCTGGCAGGCTGTGAGCGAACTTGGAAACCTGCCCTCCCCCTGCCCTTCCACCCCACCCTCTCATTCTGGTCTACACCATGTTTCATGCATCCAGACTTCAGAATTTCCTGACCAAATGGCTCTAAGCTCACTTGTGGGCCTGTGAAGGACTCTCCCAGTGAAAATAGGCCAGGCCACAAGACCAGTGTGGGCACCTCTGGGACCAAGGCGTGGACACTGGGGCAGTATGGGCAACCCGGAAATGTAAGCTTGGCCCCTAATGACGTGAAGGATGGAGTCAGATGTTGAATGGGTGGGGGTGATGCGTATCACATATTGTTCTGATTTCGCCCTAGACTTCCACATTGCTGTGAAAGTATACTTGTTAACAAAGGAGTAGAGAACACAAATTATTTAAGTTAGGTAGCATCATTTATAACATTTACATAAGTAAGCATATGGTAGGTGGGCCTCTATTTACAGTTTGGCCCCAGGCCCCATCTTGGTCAGAAGAGCACTACCTCACTGCAGGGTTGGGGCAGATTCCTTAATCTCTCTGAACATGATCCTTCCTCCGTAAAAGGGGGACATTCATATCTATCTTTTGCTTGAATTTAACTTTATAATGTCTGTACAACACAGAGCATATACAAAGTGGTCAGTACATCCATTTACAAATCGATACTCAAAGGGAAGGAAAAACACAACAAAACAACACAACAACAAACTCACCCTTGGATTTTACTAATGTCCAATTACGGTCGCTCACACATTTCTTGCTACTCTATTAAATGGCAGTTCTCCTCTTTGACTGTTTCAAAGCAAAACCAGTGTGGACAGTCACAAACCGCTGACTGATTCCTGGCTTTGCCAGTGTCTCTTGGTCCAAAGATAACCCTGGGTTCACACAGTAAAGGCCAATCCCCTTGTAAATGTGCTTGGCTTGTACAGAAAGCATTGCTTTGAAATATTGAGCTGGATCCTGACATTACCGTAAGTGTTCTCACTCCATCTGCACCGCTCCCTCTGCATACTCAGACACTTCTGACAGAGGTCTCACTTGGATTGTGAGTCAGCCTCGGAAGCTGCATATTTTAAAGTTTGAGAAACTAGAAGTTGCGTCATGTTTTCCCCCTGCTCCTGGTTTTCAACTTTCCCTTCTTAAAAACAGTTTGCTTGCCAGGAGCATTTTCCCCAAATTCTCCCAAGCTGTGAACATAATCTTCTATACAGAACGTTTTATATTATCCAAAGCTGCATATTAGAAAAATATATATTTCTCCCCAGATGCTTATGCTGTATAAACAATGCAAGTCATTCTCCTAGAAAGCTACATAAATTTTATATATTTTTGTATCAAAATGTTCTCCCCTAATTTAATCAAAATTGATAAATGAGTACAGAAACAGAAGCTGAAGCCCTAAAGACTAATATATTTAGTCTTCCTGATGGACCGTATGCATATTTACACTTCACAATTAAATGACATACAGGGAGACGTGCAATATCCCAAAGAAATCCTGACAGCTTTATTAATTCTGCCAACAGCTCACGGGGTTGTTGGTCACAGGGGAATATTTACTGGATTTCTTGCCTATAAGAAGTGTTATGTCTGGAATGGAAATTAATCACCATGACCCCAAAGATAAGGATTTGAATTTTTACTTTAACTGTTCACGCTACATAAATTCAGCAGCCATTCCTTCGCAAATATTCTTCTGAGCAGTATCCACTCTGTTCAGGACTCAATTTTCACATCCTGTTAGAAAATGTTTTCTCAACTTTTCAAGTATGCTTTTGGGATGGCAGTCGGACGCCCCATCAGGTATCGCTCCTCCCCACACGGTCTGCATATTCCATTCAGGGGAAGGCAGTCTTTAAAAATTATGAATCTTAAAATAGAGTTTTACCATAAAAAACTGGAGAGATAGATCAGATAATGCCTGCTTCCTAATGATAATGAGGACACTAAATAATTTTAAAGCCTTCCCAGGATGGTTAAAAAAAAAAAATTCTCTCGTCTATCTTTCCCACATAATAAATCTATATTATGCTTAAGCCAGCAAAAGCGTATGTAATTTCTATTCTATGGAGGTGTATTTTTGGAAAGGCAAACAAGATGCTGTCTTTTCGCCATTCCCGGGCTAGCAGACAAAAGACAAAGGTGTCGCTTGTCAGATGAATCCTAATTGGCTGACAGGGCTGAGTTTCATGGCATCACTCCATCTGCACATGAAGACCAGAGCATTAATATGCTGGGAAGTAAAACATGATATAAAGTTCATAGTGCAAGAGGTAAAGTAAGAACACTAACACATCAGTCAACGATCATCCTAAGACCTATCAAGAGAAAGCATCAGGAAAAATACTCCTCCTGTGTGGAAGGCTGAGAGGGTTACAACAGCCAAGTCCTGCACAAGACACACATGGCGAAATCTTTTGACAAATGCACTAAAGAAAATTAGACTTTATACATCAAAGACCTATTCATAAATCATTCTGAGGGCTGCCCAACTATTTTTTGGAAGGTGAAATTTAGCTCTCTCCCAGAGACAAATAGAGTCAAATCAGTTTCTAAAGTCTGTAAAGAAATTGATACTGTATTCATAAATGCCACGTGGTTGATTCCATCCACTCAGTTTAATAATATGCTGATTGAGTTCTTAAAAATTGTCATGTCAAGTCCTGTAGACTGGAAAACTCTGACTGGTTAGCAGACATGGTGATGCTGGGATATCATAGTGCAAGATGCCTCAAACTTACATCCAAGTCTGTAGATATAGGTAATATCAATGGCCACTGGTTGGGCCTTTACCATGTATAAGGTTTGGGAATAGGGCTTAACATTTCAGTCTTATGGGGTCAATAATTTAATTTTTCTTTTTAGGGATGAGGAGACTAAGCTTTGGCAGGATTAAGCAACTTGCTCAAAGCCACAGAGCTAATAAGGATGGGAGCCTGGTGCTGGGAACATGGACGTTGAATTCATAAGCTTTGGTTATGTAGTGGGAGCTAGGAGAAGGTTGTCAACACCAAACACATTTGGGACTTTGCAGTTTGTCTCCTTGTGGCTACTGAATTATCTGCTGGGAGGTTTGACTTTGCACTGACCCCAACCTGACTGACTGCTCTTTTCACCATTCTCATGCTGCAAATGGAAACGTGAAGGCCCATTAATTTTGTGTAGTCCAGCCAGAGCTGCTGGAGCAGAAGACAGGTCCCTAGCTCCCAGGCCGGCCCTCTGTCACCTAGATAAGCCAGAGTGTGCACACACTGCACCAGCTCCAATTTTATGTCAGGATCCTTTACCCATGAATTAGTTTCACTCCTTGCATCTCAAAACCTTGCCAGAGGGCCTTCTCTCTTCCCTAACTTGCTGTAATCTCTGTCAGGCATGTTGCCCTCAGTCCCCCATGCTTTCATCTCTGAATGCTTCCTGGAAGCACAGGCACAAAGCCTCCTTCTTAGGGAGAGTTTTTTGGGTTCTCAGAATGGCTGGTGTGAAGGATAGTGATCAATTAGGACAGGAATGATGATGTTAAAGTGGTGATTTGCACCCCATGGTCATGAGGGGCGATAATGACCCCATTAGTGCAGTCAGCGAGCCGTTATTAGCATAATCAGAGTGTGCAGAGGTGCCCTGCTGCCCATTTGGACCTTAATGGCAGCAGAAGGTGAAATTGACACCAAGGAATGAGACAAATGAGCATGGATGAGCTGCACTGGAAAAGACACAGTTCTTGCTAAGGGATTCCAGATGGCAAAGCAGTGCACAGTAGGAGCTTTGTTCACGGTCCCTGGGCACCTAGGTGGGGAAGGGACAGTGTGAGAAAGGCTGGACGTTATTTTACCAGTCGCTGTCTGAAACTTACATTTCAAAAACAGTGAATTTACATGCTTCTAACCGAAGCACCTTAAGCGAGAAGTCTCCCCATGTCCTCTAGCAACACCATTTATGGGTGAGAACAGCCACTCTGTCATCTCTTAGCAGGTCTGTTTACTGACACTTCACGTGACTTTCAGCACAAGGCACACCAACTTGGGAAAAGAAATTGTCGTATGCCCAAAGACACACCCAGTCACACAGATACAGACTCAGATACACGTGCTCATGCACACACTTCACAGACACAGGTAGACACACGTAGGAGGAGAGCATTCCAGTCCAATGAAGAATGCAGATAAAATATCAGCAATGACCAGGGCTGCCATCGGCTCTCTGTCTGCTCTGCCTCTGGCATGTGAGCAAGGCCACAAAACCACTGCAGATGGTTGAGGGGAATCAGCCAGGACCCTCCTACCTTGGCCAGAGGTGGTCTCATTCCATCCCACCCTACACGAGCCTGAGCTCTCCAGTGACAACCTAATTTCAGTCTTGCTCCTAGCCTTTTGCCCTGTGTTAGTACGTCTCTCAGACATGATTCTGGAGTTTCCCCCAGGAACCCTGACTGAACTGACTCTCGGGCTGGCCATATTTACGTTGCCTCAAAAGGCAGAACTGTCTGAGTTCTGGTGTCTTCGAACCTAATCCTGATATTAGCCTGGCGATTGTTTGTGTGTGTGTGTGTGTGTGTGTGTGTGTGTGTGTGTGTGTGTGTTCCTGTGTGTTGGGGGAGGTATAGATTTGGGCATTTCATTGTTTACTTGAACACTCTCAACCAGAGTATTATTTCTGTGTTGTTTTACAGGAAGTGCCCATTTGTTCCTGTTACTTATACAAATAGGATCAAATATTTACCAGGTTAAAATGAACTCACTTTGTGAATCAACTCAGAAGTTTCTTATGAACACCCATGGTGTGAGCATCCAATAGTTTTTAAGGCGAGTCTGGTTTCCATTTCTCTGACATGTAGGAATTGAAAACATTCTCTTCCTACCTATAGCAAAATTGTGCAGGTACAAGGCGCTAATAATGTAAACTATTTGATAATCACCTATCTTGTGACAGACACCTTAAATACCTTACCTCCAATCCCCTTATAATCCTACATGAGAAATATTGCAATTTGCATTACACAGAAAAGAAAATTGGTCTGGGAAAAGGTAAGACAACTATGCTATGGGCACAGGAGACTCAGTGGTGGTGGAGCTGGGATTCTGGCCAGGGCTTTGTGGATATATACCTCATGCTCTTTCTGGTATGACTATGCCCCTTCACAGAGACTTTGGGTATACTTATTTATATACAAAAGAGTTTCAAAAGAGTGTCAGTAGAGCCTGTAAGTCAAGTACGGTCTCTGAAACATTGGCCAGGATTACCAAGAGAGGTTGCTCATGAACCTGCTTACATTTTTGGTAAGGGAAAAGGGGATGGTCCTGGGATTTTACCCTAGGGCCTCTGAAGCACATATTCACTAGTAGTTACTGAGATAAATACATATGATTCATATTCCATATTTTTTTTTAAAAAGTTCTTCTATTCAGGTGGGATCTCTTGAAGGAGGGCTTTATCTGACACGGCCCATTACTCCACACGTACATCCTCCATCTCCTTTCTCCTTCTTGTCTCAGCATCCTAGCCCACCCCCGACTGATGAAGAGTCACCTGTCTGACAGTTGCTGCTTCTCAGAATGCTGTCGGAAAAATTCTATTTTACCCTCCACCCAAAAACCCTAGTGTCTTTTCAATGACCTGCAAAGTATCTAGGCAGTTTTGTAATCCGACTAGCACTTAGAAGTAAAAGGTGACCAGGGGATAAATTGCTAATATTTATATCTTAATTTCTTTAGTTTGCAGTGTGATGCTGGTATTTGTTAAGCAATAGCAGTGTTAGCAAAGATGATGCTTGTCATAGAAAAATCTACTATGCATTTAATCTAATTTTCGGTATTAGCCTCACACTGGGTTTATGATGTAGACAATCATTTCTTCTTTTCTACTACTCACTGATTGATTTATTTCATACTATTTTATTGTATATCTTTCATCATACTCCTGCTTAGAATGGGGTGGGTTATTTATTTATTATTTTTTGAGACAGGGTCTTAGTCTGTGGCCCAGGTTGGAGTGCAGTGATTTTGACTCGTGGCAACCTCCACCTCCTGGGCTTAAGCCGTTCTCCCACGTCAGCCTCCAGAGTAGCTGAGACTACAGGTGCATGCCACCATGCCTGGCTAATTAAAAAAAAAATGTAGAGACAAGGTCTCACTATGTTGCCCATAAGTCTCCATCTCATGGGCTTAACTGATCCTCCTGCCTCAGCTTCTCGAACTGCTGGGATTACAGGCACGAGCCACTGTGCTGGTTGTGGTGGGTTATAAATAACTAATAAGTAGCTACAATCATCATATAAATATAATGAAACTGAAAATTGTGCTTGTTCAGTCTGCGCATGTTCCTTGACCCCTTCAATTGGAAAATCCTGCTAGCACTGAACCAGCACCCCTTTCACTACAAATACAGCATTTTCTTTTCTTACTCAAGAGCGTGAGGACTGCTACCTGAACAGCCTCTGTTTTTGACAGCCAAGAAATAAGAAAATGTCACTGCAGAAATAGTAACTTGCCTCTAGCTCCTGAGTACACAGTGGTCTAGTTACAAGGCAAACACTGCGGCAGGTAGCAGGCCGGTGGAACATCTCCTGAGAAGGAGGACTCCCACTGCCACCCACCTGGATGCTGGGATTTCAGGACATAATGAGGCAGCTTTGTGCTTGGGGCAGGAATTGGGTAATGGGGAAATGCTATCGATGCTTCTGCTACTGCTACTTCTTATCATCAATCATTATTGATGTTTTTATGTAAGTTACAGTTCCTGCCTTCTCTCAAATCTCACTCTCTTTTGGGGAGCAAGACAAATAAAAAGCTTACAAACTAGAGTGCGACGTGTCCTCCTCATGGGACAGTTGTGGAAAAATCCTGAGACAATAAATTCTGCTGAGAGGGAAGATTGTTGGGAGTTTGGGCAGGGAGGCCTGCGTTGAAGAGTTTTACGTAGGGAGGGTATTTATATTTTTAGAGATCTCTATGTTTAAATGAGTCCCAACACAGAATAGCCACTACCTCTTTAGTAATAAGATTCACTGAATTAGCAGATAAACATGGCCTTCATTTATGTGGGCTATCATTGATATTGGTATGTATCACTTTTCAGAATGAAAATTTTATTTCTTAAATTCCTGTAAAGAAATTTCTGATACACAGAACTCCTTGCCATTTCTAATTTTATTATAAAATTTGAGGTGTATTTCCACACGCAAAAAATAAAAATATGAAGTTATCTCTCAAGATGCTGTTAAAATGACATATTAAAAGGGAATAATTATTTGGTAAATAGAGTCATTTTTCAAAATTATTTAAGATGTGACAATTGCACTCCATTTGTGCCTGTGTGTCTATAAGTATGACATGTATTATATCTAACTACACTCAGAGCTGTAGGAAAGGGATTCCACATTGTAAGTATGACATGTATTATATCTAACTAGAGTCAGAGCTGTAGGGAAGGAATTCCACATATTTTGCATTGGATGGTATTTTAATTTTAGTGCATAGCTCTTACTCTGAAAATGAACGAATGTTTCCCTTTAAAGCTAAAAATGTACCTCTCTCATCCAAAACCTTTTGTTTTATGACACATATTAAGCTATGCCGGTTAAAAGTATTACTGGATATTCATACATGCATTTAAAATTATTTGAGATTGTTTACTGTCAAATTTCCACGATGCATACATGCCCTATTGCAGGAAGGCATGTGAATCACAGAAGGCAGTCATTATAAAATCTTCTTTGCCAAAATGTTGCTTTTTGTCCAGTGGATTCTTTTTAAGTGAGGCACAGGATAGCACAGTCGCAAATGCCTACCTCCCTGGAGGACTGCAAATCCACTAGAGAACCACTTTATTCCCTTACTATAGTGTACATCTGGCCGCAGTTTGAACTTCTACTTTTTTAAACATGCAGTATTGTTTCCCAGTCTTCAAACAATGAAGGGTGAGAGAATGTACTGTATGTCTGAGACATCCAGTGGGGGCACTGCAATGTCATCATGCATTTGTCCAGCTCTTTTACCCAAACGCAACCTCATAACCCATCTATACAACATATTCACAATCTTCCAAATTGGGTATAATGAGTCCTCTTTCCTCAGCAGTGTCATCAATCCAACAGTTACTGTTTTGAAATGCCTGTCAGATCATCTTTGGTCATGTACAAAGAGCATATTCTAGGGGCCTTATTATGTGGCTAATCTTTGAAAACTGTTTGCTGGGAACAAATTAATGAGATACTACACCCTCTTCTTTCCCCTGACGACTCTAGGCTGCCTTCTGCAAGTTAACTCATCCATCGCCCATACCCCAGAACTGTAGTCACCCCGCAGAGGCATCACACAATCTGCATTGCTGTGAGTATTTGTGTCATGCCAGGGCATTTGCATGGGTCATTTTCTCACTTGGGGGCTAATGTTTAGCTATTCCTATAAATATTGTTGCTATATGAAGACAGCTTTAATGAGCGATGGGCAAAAGATAATCCCCAGCAAATGCATCAATCGCATGGCTTTCAAGTCAAATTTATAATGATGGAAAAGTAATTTTAGAAGACATTTCAGTTTGCTCACTGTGGAATGAGAGAGCCAGGGCAAATAGTCAACAAATTACTATCGAACGTTTACTCCATACAAGAGGAAATAGAGAGATGAAGATAAACATCAGACCAGACTTTGTTTTCCAAAATCACTCTATCCGGTTTCATGGACAAGACTAACTCACATGGAGCAACATGTTGTGGGGGATTATAACCAAAACTAGAGAAGAATTGTTCCGAGTCCAAAGAGATGACCCAGGAAGGAGAAAGGCAGTGCAGATGTACAAAGGATTACTTGAAGTAACTGAATCAGGAGAGGTGTTGTAGACCTGAGATTAGAGCTGAACTGGATCTTGAAAGATGAGAAAGAATGTAAAGAAGGTGGAGACATATGTGTCAAGACAGTATGGGGAATTTGAAGGAGAATTCCAGGTGAAGATGGTAGTATGAACAAAGGCTTAATGATCCAGAAGTTTGGCAATGCATAACCAGTCATGGACATATTGAACCAGCAGTGGCATTGCGCTAGGTGCCCTGGAGGAATACAAATTGTGTGCAAGCTGCTGTGTTCAGTGCATGGTGGCCACACCCCAGCAGGGGAGTCAGAGTTAAGTGTGGAGTAATAGCAGAGGTCACAAAATAATGAATATTTAAAGAGTACTGTTTTCCTAGGGTTGCCATAACAAATTACCACAAACTGGTGGATTTGCAAAAGAAAATTATTCTTTCATATTTCTGGAGGCCAGAAGTCCAGAAGCATAATTCCAACAGGGACACATGATGTCTGAAAGCCCCAGGGAAGAAGCCTTCCTTTTCTTCTCCTAGCTTCTAGAGGCTCCTGGTAGTCTTTGGGACTGCACGGTTCGTATATGCATTACTCTAGTATCTGCCTTTTTCTTTAAATGACCTGTCTTAGGTCTCCTCTCCGTTTTTGATAAAGATATCAGTCATTAGATTTATCCGGCCCTAATTTCAGGATGATTTTCCCCTTAATACCCTTAACTACTAAATCAGCAAAGACCTTATTTCCACATAAGATCACATCCTGGGGTTCCAGGTGCACAGGAACTTTGTGGGAGCACTCTTCAACTTACTACATCAAGTCTATTTGTGCACAAGTTTAAAATTGACCCAAAGAAGTGAGTTTAATCTTGTAGCCCTTCCATACATTTCCATAGAATAGAAGAGTGACTTTCTTCCTCTGAAACTTAGTAAAACTAAGTACATCCTTCTTTTAATTTGCTAGTCCATATTCTATTGGGCATCTTTTCTCCAAATAAACTCATTTTGCTTTTAATAAAAATAGATAGAGGCAGGTAAGCTCCTTCCTTGATTATTTTCACGAGCCAGCTGCAGGAACTTCCTTAGCAGCTAGGGTTTCTACAGTACCGCCTTATTGTACACTCTAATTTCCTGTATGTTCCTAAAGATGGTGAACTTATAAAACCATTGGAGACTCACAACCAAAGTTTTATTTATTGATAGGCCTTTTTCATGCTTAAACTTTAAACTTAAAAAAAAATGCTGGCCCTCTCCTGAATTTACACTGGTATAAGGATCATATAATAGCAACTAATACTATGATCCAGCTTCTTGTCACACATACTTCAAAGGTATGGCATATTCTTAGTTTGCTTTATTTCTGAGTTAAGTTTAAGTTGCTCACTATGAATTGATGGCAGCTAGAAAGACATTGACAATATAATATATTATCCAAACGAAGGCATTTTTTTTATATTGACAAGTGGCTCAATCAATAATTACACTAGAACAACAGATGTAAGCAAGGTCCTATATTTTCCTGAGCAAACCTATAAGATACATCAGCCAATATATCTATCAAGTCTTATATCTTAGGCCCCCAGCACAAGTCCTGTGTTTCAGCCAAACAGATGTCATTTCTGTTATTTTCTACGCAGTTAAAAGATGTTATATGTATTTTTTTCTCAAACAATCTTGTGACTTGTCACAATACCCACTTAGGTAATGTTTCTTGAAAATGACATAGCATTTAATTATTCAAAGCCAGTATTTATTGAGAACCTACTATGTGCCTGGCCTGGGTACATGTATCTGGGTAAGATACAGCCTTGGAGACTCAGAGAGATTAAGTGTCTATGAAAATGCACACAATAATAAGGGACAGGGACAGGAATGGGGCATGGATCCCTTACTTCAAACCCTGTTATAATTGTACTTGGCACCTCTCTTAAAAGATTTTTTAAGTCTCCCCAAATAGGGATGATTTTGAACTTGGTGTCTTAAAGACTCCCACATCTTTCTTGATCTCTTATTCCCATCGCTTTTATTTATGGTTTTTTAAAAAAGTATTATTTTATTTTATTTTTTGAGACAGAGTCTCACTCTGTTGCCCAGGCTGGAGTGCCGTGGCACGATCTCAGCTAATTGCAGCCTCTGTCCTGTCCCTGGTTCAAGTGATTCTCCTGCTTCAGCTTCAGCTTCCTGAGTAGCTGGGACTACAGGTGCATGCCACCATGCCCAGCTAAATTTTTGTATTTTTAGTAGAGATGGGGTTGCATCATGTTGGCCAGGATTGTCTCGATCTCCTGACCTCATGATCCTGCCTCATCCTCCCAAAGTGCTGGGATTACAGGAGTGAGCCACTGCTCCTGGCCTAAAAATTTTATTTTTTAATTGAGATGGGGTCTCATCATGTTGCACAGGTTGGTTGTAAACTCCTGGGCTTAAGCGATCCTTCTGCCTCAACCTTCAGAGTAGCTGAGATTATAGGTGCACACCACCACACCTGGATGCTTACTCCTATTCTCTTCTTGTTACAAAATCTATTACTTTCCTGACCTCTCCTTGCTAACCTACTTTCTTTCTTTTTTTTTTTATTTTTTTATTTTTTATTTTATTTTATTTTTTTTGAGACGGAGTCTAGCTCTGTGGCCCAGGCTGGAGTGCACTGGCGCGATCTCAGCTCACTGCAAGCTCTGCCTCCCGGGTTTACGCCATTCTCCTGCCTCAGCCTCCCGAGTAGCTGGGACTACAGGCGCCCGCCATCTCCCCCGGCTAGTTTTTTGTATTTTTTAGTAGAGATGGGGTTTCACCGTGTAGACCAGGATGGTCTCGATCTCCTGACCTCGTGATCCACCTGTCTCGGCCTCCCAAAGTGCTGGGATTACAGGCTTGAGCCACCGCGCCCGGCCCCTACCTTCTTTCTTTAGGAATTTCTCCCACAGCTTTGTACAAACTCTGCTGCTATTTGAGCTTTTGCGTAACAATATGTTTGCTTATATGGGAACCCTTGTTAGATAATATCTTATCTAGCGGAAGGAGGTTAAGGAATCTATGTCTGCGGTAGGACAAGTTGCAAAACAACTGCATACTTCCGCAAATCAGTCAAAAGTCAGTATTCTGAGTTATCCATTTTGAATGGCTAGGCAGCACATTCTGAAATGAATATACGATGGCTCTGCTATTACCTAGTGTTGCAAGAAGAGATGTTGACAAATGGTTCCTGAGATCCTGGGCCTCCATCACGTTACTCCACATAGCATCCCATCATCCACCAAGTCCCCAGCTTTTATTTCAAAACCGCGCTCAAATGATTTTCCTGGGAACTGACTTACACAAAATGCCAGTGGCTTCAAATCTGGTCATTGTTAAATATCTGGCTCTCCCGGTGGTTTACCTTGTATCTAGATCCACTTACATTTTTCTGTCATGTTACTTAGTAACCCGTGTCCACCCACAAGCATGGCAGATGCTTCATCCATCCGGGGAGCATGTTTAGCAGCATCACCCAACAGGAGAAAGGCTGGACGTGCTGTGCAGGAGCCACAAAAGGGAGGCTAGCCCTCTTTCCAGCAGAAGCAACAGACACTGGCATGCCATGACCTCTGGAATTTGCAAATGCCTCAGGACTAAGAAAATACATCTGGGAGCAGGAGCATTTTGAAGATATTTTGAAGATACATTTACATTTGAAGGAATATTTTCTTACATTTGAGGGAAGAAATGTGTCTTTTGGGATTCTGATAAAGTCTTGGTCAGCATTCAAGTTTGCTTTAGATAAGGATTTAAATATTGCTAACTTGAGTACTTTTTATATGTCAGGGACATTGAAAGTCTGTGTAGACTGTCTCAGTGAATTCTTATACCACTCTAAGGTAGGTTTTATCAAAATTTTCCAGATGTGAATTCTAAGGCTTAGGACATAAAATGCTGTCCAGGGTGATATCATTAGTAAGTAGCAGGGATTCAAACTCAGATTTGCCTAAATCCAAAGTTCATGCTCCAAATCCGTTCATAAAGGAGAATTGTATTAAATACACTTGAATTAAAAGAGACTCAAATGAAACAGTATAATCCTGATCTAGTTTGAATTAAAAATCCTCCTTCCCCATCATCTTCTTATCTAAATCCATGGAGTACAGTTACAGGTTGCTGCCAGCACTGTATCTACTGTTGAATAAACAAAGGTACTTGTAAGTGGAAAACAAAATGATTTGGAGTCTCCTATCCTGATTAGTATCCAGTCCACCAACCACTCTGATAAGTATGCCCAATTATTTCTAAAATACATTATTTTTTTTGGCTTCTTTGTTCTTGTTTAAATAAGGAAATCACACAAGTCATTGAACCACAGAACAATATTCTCAACAAATCCTTAATATGTCCATTTATCTGAAGTCCTGCTGATTAGAGAAAGCAAAGAATTATAATTGTCTCGAAGAATTGCAATTGTTACTTTTTACAGTAAGGCAGCTGGCATACCTGCCAAGGAGGTAGTGGAACAAAAATCTTCTAAATCTTCTATTTTTTTTTTTTTTTTTTTGAGATGGAGTCTCGCTCTGTCACCCAGGCTGGAGTACTGTGGCCAGATCTCAGCTCACTGCAAGCTCCGCCTCCCGGGTTACGCCATTCTCCTGGCTCAGCCTCCCGGGTAGCTGGGACTACAGGCGCCCGCCACCTCGCCCAGCTAGTTTTTTGTAGTTTTTAGTAGAGACGGGGTTTCACCGTGTTAGCCAGGATGGTCTCGATCTCCTGACCTCGTGATCCGCTCGTCTCGGCCTCCCAAAGTGCTGGGATTACAGGCTTGAGCCACCGTGCCCGGCCTAAATCTTCTATTTACTATCAGAAAGGTAAAAAGTTTGAAGAATCAAAATTTATAGGCAAGAAGAAATCAAGCTGAAACAAGATGAGAATTAAAGATATGTATGTATCGGTACGTATATTTACACCACACACATATTTATTTAAACAAATTTAAATATATATATAAAAGTCTATATGGTAATACCTTAGCATCTTTTACAGGTTCTTGGAAACTGGGTCTTTAAACAAAACAATGTACAATGAGTCCTCAAATAACATTGTTTTCTTCAATATTTTTCATTATAACATTAATGAGAAAAAAATTGATTTTGTTACCCATGATTTTGCTCAAAGTCACAGTTTCCAGGAACCCACGGGTGACGTTAAGTGAGAACTTACTGTATTTAAATCTACAAATATAAATACATATAATTTAAGTCTATAAGTACATACATATTTGCTGTACTATTATATATGTGTATATGCACACTATAGACGTAGATGTTTAAAGTATCAACTTCAGCTTAAATAATAAGATCGCCTTCTACAAACATCAGTCTTTATTCGCATCTTTACATTTACATTTAAATAAGTCCATGTGTATGGTTTCAATTTCCAAAAACAAATGGTTTTATGAGATATTCTTATGATTTTGGAAACTTTAATACTTCAAATTTTTTTGTAATTATGCAGTTACTTTTGAAGCCTTTTAACAATGTTATAAAAAGAAAGATTTTGCATTTCCTACGTGATAATTTGACTTTCCATTACACAAAATTGACAAAGCTATTCATTGAGTTGTCACTTAATTGTTTCAGAAATTATTCAATAAATGACAAATGTATTTCAAGAAGAGAACTCAAACACATTACTTGGAATGAGGGGGGGAGTGTATGAAGGAATCATTAGTAACAGATTAGCATCCCATCCAAAGAAAAAGAAACAAGACTCAAGGGCTTTTTGAGACGCTAGCTCTCTCCAGATACGTCTCAGAAAAAAGATGGCCTGGACTCTGCTGGGCAGGCTGGGCAGTCACCACCCACGAATTAGGGACGTGAAGTCACCTATGCACACCTATGCCAGCAGTGCAGCTTTGGTATTTCTGGGTATGAGGGACGCAGGAGCAGCAAGCTTGATGCGAGAGGACTTAGGAACAGGCCTGTGAGCAAAGCTTGTCTGGCAAGCACAGGATCTTCCCTTACATTATGTGTTTATTAAGGGGTTTAGGATGCACCTCCCAAGCTGTGGCTTGGTTCTTCTTTTATACACATGCATACGTTCTTAAATTCACGTATTTATAGCCCTCACATATAAACACAGTGTCTGAAACACAACATAAGCGTTTGCAAAAATATGCACTAGATAGGGAAGGCCTGGAGGATGCCCAGGCATGAAAACGTCCACTCCTCAGAGAAACGTGGCTTTGGGTCACAGTCATTTGCACCTGCACTGCATTTTCCTTTCTCTCATCTACATGCAGAGTGCTTCATATTCAAGGGAGGTGCCGCGCCCAGTTAGCTGAGCTGTTCACACGTAGCGGGCTAGCTTGCTCGTGCTTACCTGCTGCATCTTCTCTTCATCAGTTCTTTCTACTCTGTTTTACAGTCCATTCGTGGAACTCTAGCTCTCAATTATTGTTTCATAAATACAGACAGGTAAGACAAAAATGTGGCTGAATCATTGCAAAATCAAAATAGTGTCTGGGAGAAAAAAAAAAATCATAGCACTTCTTCTACTGACAAGTCAGAAACTTCATGCTCTCATCTATGTGCCCATCTGTGCATATTCCTCCATGGTGTACCTGTCCATGCATTCTTCCTACCTCTGACAGGAAATTTCCACATTCTACTCTTGAATCCTCCTTAAGTTAGTACCTGCAGAATGTGCCTAACAGAGGCTTGATACCCTAAATTACAGTCAGATAAGACAGGATGTTAGGGCTCCATGATTCTTTGGGGAGATTTTTGCAAGTACATCTTCCTGCCTACAAAAGGGGGAAAAAAGCACCCACAGCGTTCAAGTTGAAATAACTCCAGCCCAATTTTTATGACTCCTTCTCTGTACTTCCAATACTCCCTTTCTACAAAGGGGAAAAAAAATCACCCACAACATTCAAGTTGAAATAACTCCAGCCCCATTTTTATGAGTCTTTGTCTGTACTTTCAACACTTAGGGCAGGGGGTGGGGGAAACACTGTTTCTTTTTCCTATGAGCTCCTGAATTAACTTCCGAAAAATTCTTGAGTCACTAAATTAGAGAATTATTTTCAAGACAAGTCTAGGGTGTTAGACAAACTTAGGACCATGATTCAGCTTCTGTCTCTGATTCCAAGAGCAGCCACAGCAGCAGAAGTGGTCTTTGGTTACAAGGCAGTAGGAAACCTGCCTCTCATATGCACAGTTGCAATTGGTCAGAGATGTGTAACACAAGAGCAGCTCCTGCTCACACTTAACATTGTTTGCACTCTCTACTTTTATTAGCCTCACAGGATCAGTGACTAAAATCAGTTACCTTTATTTGCAATTAACATTAAGGCCCACAAAACTGGAAACTGTACTTCAGAATAGTAGAAACTTATGGTTACTATATTATGCTTTTCTTCTTAATGTCGATTGTTGTCACTGCAATAATAAATTCAACAAAGCCTGCTTTTTTTTTCAACTTCAAAAAAAAATATTTGAGAGCTTCTTGGCTTTGTTGATGTTCCTGCCAGGCCTGGAATATTTCCATTTGGCTAGAGCAAGGTAGACACCTGGGGCCTTGAAATTTGACCTACAGTCCTTTTCTTTAGGCATCAGTAACTCCCCCAGGCTCCTCCTCCAGCTCCTCTGTATGCTGCCAGGACTCTGTGTGAATTGTCCTTAATGAGCCTGCTTGGGTAAACTGTCTTCACCTGTAACCACAAGATCTTATTTTTTCCACTGAATATTTAGTTTACTAAGTGAGAGAAAGACTGATTTACTGTTTGCTTTTCCTTCTGTATACAAAGCTCAAAAGAAAGCAAATCCTGAGAGCCAGTGTCCTCTGGGCCTCTCCTCCAGGTGCATCACATACACCTGCCTTTCATGGCAATGACATCCCTTCTTGTTGATAATGCTATGTAACGATCCTTGTGTGGTTCAGTCCATTTAAAATTTACACACTGTTGCTCAAAGTGAGGTCCTCAACCAGAAGCACCAGCAGCACCTAAGATTTCATTATAAAAGCCAATTCTCAGTCCCACCCTAGGCCTACTGAATACTTTCTGTACGCAGAGCCGAGCAGGCCTTGCCTTGACAGGTCCTGTGGGGCATTTTGATGCATGCTCGTTTTTGAGAGTCTCTCCTTTACAGATCATATGAGGTGACTACCCTCATTACATCCACTTTACAGAGGAAAAACTGAGTGCTTTAGGGTTTTAGTCATTTATCATAGTCACAGAATCCATGTCAGACTTCAAAGCTGAGATAATCTATGTAAGAAAACAACAACAAACACACACACACACACACACACACACAAGAATTCATCCACGTTAGCTAAAAATTAAATAAATAAGGATTAGTTTAAAAATCTCTTTCACTCAGTCATTACACCTAGATAGCATCATTGACTATATTTACATTTAAAAAATCCCAATACTTTGCTGGATGTTAAAGTTGAGATATTAACTCTTATTGATGAAAAGAGTCAAACTCTGTAAAATATTTTAAGAGGTTGATTCTGAGCCAAATATGAGCGATCACGGCCAATGACACAGCCCTCAGGAGGTCCTGAGAACATGTGCCCAAGGTGGCTGGGGTACAGCTTGGCTTTATATATTCTAGGAAGGCATGAGACATCAATCAAATACATTTAAGAAATACATTGGTTTGGTTTATAAAGGAGGGATGACCCAAAGAGGAGGGGGCTTCCAGGTTAAAGGTAAATTTAAACACTTTCTGGTTGACAGCTGGTTGAGTTTATCTGAAGTCCTGGGATTAATGGAAAGGAATGTTTGGGTTAAGCTAAAGGATTGTGGGGACCAAGTTGTGCAGAGGAAGTTCTCAGATAGCAGACTTCAGAGAGTGCAGGTTGTAAAATGTTTCTTAGACTTAAAAGGGTGCCTGGCTCTTAGTTGATTATAACCTGGATCTGGGAAGGAAGAAAGAAAAACAAAGGGGAAAGGGGATTCCTATAGAATATGGATTTTCCCCACAAGAGACTGCAGAGTAATTTCAAGGTATGGCAAGGAAATATATTTTGGGTTAAAACATTTTGATTTTCTTCCTTGTTATGCCAGAGTCAGACTGGAAAGTAGGTCATGATATACAGGGTCAAATAAAACCCATCTGAGGAGAATTGATGGTTTGCAGGGCATGACTCCCCAGACCTCTTCGGTAGGAATTTGGGCAAGATAGAAAATCAGAGCTTAGGTTTCGGAGACAGTCACTTTAGATTAAGAGGAATCAGAGTGAGGATTAATAGGTTTATACATATTGAAAATACAATTATAAGTTGGGATTGCCGACAATCATTAAGAACCTTAACAATAAGATTAATTTAATAGCAGCGGATTTAGGAGAATTAATTTTAAGCTGATCATCCTCCTCATTTTGATATCAGCTGTTGGCTCCTATCCCACTACACATGCAACCAGTTTGTAGGGGACTGAAAACATCTGGTCTCCCCTAGAAAGTGTCCGTATGAATATTAATCCTGAAGACTACATATTGACTCCCTATCTATGTGATGTGTTTAAATGCCACATGTGTAAATATGTGAGTGCATTTACTCCTTAAAAAGGTTAGACCCCATGTTGGGAAATCCTCTGAAACATTTCAGCAAATTCTAGTGTTAAGAAGAGAAAACAGATGGTCATCAGTGAGGAGCCTTCAAGGGCTAAATGTGGAGCCAGAGGGCTGGAGGCAGCTTGCTGAAGCTGGGGTAAAGACCAGCTGTTGCTTTCTCAATGCTGATTGGCCAGTTGTTCCCTGTTTCGTTTTCTGCAGAGCTCTATCCGGTGATAAGATCATCTAAAATCAGCAAAAGAGCTTAGGACAAAACCACTGGGACAATTCAAGGGGAATTATGAGCTTTGAGATCCTTTAGTTGACTATTCTAAGCCAGCTTCATAGTGAAGCCCAGGCTTTATCTCCATGTATTTCGCATTTCAACCCACAGGGTAAGCCAAGCACCAGTGTCTGAGCAAGGAAATGTGGAGGAATGGATGCAATGGGCCTGGAAGATTCTAGATATATCCCTGCCCTGGGTAGGGAGAAAGACCTGCTACAGAGATGTTAAGGGACATTTTCAAGGTCATTCAAGCAACCAGTGGTGCAGTGTAATCAGATTGTAATCAAAAGCCTCTGCATTTCCCTCTATACTTCATTTCTGTTAGTCTGTGACATTGTAATAACTTGCTTTTGCATTGGTGGTCTCCATTAAATCAGCAGCAAGATTCTGGGCATGCTAAGTTCTTAACTGAACTTTTAATAATTGCCAAAACTGAAATTAATATCTATATTAAAAGCTTATTAGTATATGTGCATGACAGAACAAAGGAGAGAACTATTTAAAAAATCCTGACAAATATATCTGAGAACATGTTCCTACGTGTAGTCTTTATTATTTAACAAAAAATTAAAACAGAGAAGTGTTAACAAACTTTGTTACAATGGCTAAGAAACAATAATGTATTAGCTTAAAAAGATATGAGGGTACTCTTAGTCTACAATATCTATCCAGTCTCTCTCTTCAAATTCATTTTCTATCACTAACCAGGTATATCTTGTATCTAATTTATTAATTCTTTGTGTCCTTAATATATCTTCCTTTAAGATTTTGCTCATAGCATTTCTTCTGCTGTAAATGCACCTCACTTTCACCATTTTCTCTTCTCAATTTTTGAACATTTATTGAATTTTTGTAAGACATACAGTACTCTGTAGTTGCTGACAAGCCAATATAACTTAAACATGCTCTCTTCTGGTTCAAGTAGTCTAAGCCCCTCACGTTCATACATTGCCAGGAACGCCCTCTCTGAAAAGCTTCATGCATGTGAACTGCTGCCTTGGTACCATATACACATATACTGTGTTGCATGCCATTGATTTGTCTCCCTAATGGTTCTGCCCACCCAGAGATGGGAGAAACCATAGCTTAAGCCCCTTTGTAAGCCTAGCACCTTGCACAGTGCTTGCTGTATAATGAGAGCTTAAAATATATATGTTGATGGTGATAAGATTCTCACTCTCAAATTGTTTTCTGAAATTGTTAGACTAAAATACTGTATCAAACAGTGATCAATACTCAGGATGTTCTAGGCCAAACTGGTAGAATAAATGTGTATAAATCATGAAGATCAGAGAGCATCTCCCAGAGAATCTGGAAGTCACTCAAGGATGAAATTGGGGAACTGAGGACCAAACTGTATAATCCATTGCTTGAATTGACCTCTGTGTGAGAAAACTGCCAGGCAACAAATGCAAGTCCTTCATGTTAAGGCAGATTCGAGAAAGTTACAGGAAATCACAGACCATCAGAGTGCACAGGCCAAAAGCGTCTATAATAAAGGACGATATGACTGTCTGTTTGGGGAGAGGCAACATAATTTTAGTAAGAGAAAACTGCGAGTTGAATATTAATAAAATATGGAATATTCACAGGAGATGATAGGGTAGAGAAGGGGCTTGGCATCAGCTGTGTGATGAAGAGCTGAGGATGTGGGGACAATGAATTACGGCAGAAGAGCCTCACTGACAGTGTGGGAATGTGCTTATGAAGGAAAGGGCTCAACATTGTGGTTATTCATGGATATAACATGGACGGTACGTGGTTCTTCTGGCATATCTTTCAAAAGGACTGCTGACAGGACCTGGTCTGAGTGGACTTAATTAAAGAGGTTCCTTTGCTCCAAACAAGTTTACCTACTTTACCAAGCATTGGCTCACACTGCTGCCCAGAGTTGGAATTTTAATATTTGCAATGATTCAGCATGTCTACACACCAATCAGGAAGAGGGTTTGGAGCTGCTAAGATTCTGAACATTGTTGCTGGGTTTGTCCCTGACACACCTTCATGCCTGGTTATTTAGTGAAGCGAGGGACTCTGGCTTGTGCATAAATCATGATGCATCACTAAGTGGCTGTTTGGTGGCCTCATTCATGAGCATTCCATTCAGTGCCAGATCAGAAACTCTCCAAATTGGATTTTTAGGGCATGAAAAATTGCTACTGTACATTGCAAAGGTATCCTTTTAGGATTATTTTTCTGAAGCGAACCTTGTGAAATGTAATAAATCTCTTCAGTACTGGTGGATGGATTGTCCCATGCACAGTACATGCTATGTATTGTTTGGTAAATCAATTTTAAAGAGCACTACAAACTATATATTATCAAAAATTTTAGGATTCACAGAAGACCCAGTAAAAGTAAGCATTCAAGAGATTCTCTGCTTCATTGGCCAGGTGTGGTGGCTCAAGCCTGTAAACCTGAGGTCGTGGCAGGAGGATCACTTGGTCCTAGGAGTTGGAGACCAGCCTGGGCAACAAAGTGAGAACCTATCTCTAAAAAAAGAGTTTTAAAAATTTCAAAAGAATTAGCCGGATGTGGTGGTGCATGCCTGTAGTCCCAGCTACTTTGAAGGCTGAAGTGGAAAGATCACTTGAGCCCAGCACATCAAAACTAGTCAGCTATGATAGTGCCACCGCACTCCAGCCTGGGTGACAGAGTAAGACCCTGTCTCCAAATACACACACACACACACACACACACGCATACACACACACACACACACACACACACATATATATGTGAATATATATACATATTCTCTATTTTCTTGATACACCACCTTTAAGCCAGTACTTGATGTTTTAGGCATTGACTTTTTCTGAAAAGTGAAACAAAACAATTTAGACAGTTTTGCAAAACCTTTTTTTTTCACTATTGTTCTTGTCTTAGTTATAAGGCTTAACTTTGGTGAATTCAGAGTCTGTCTTCTAATTTAAAATTAAAATAAATTAAAAATAAAAAGTAAAAAGCAAAGCTTTCAAGATAATCTCTTTCATCCAACAGCGTAATTTGATGAAAATATCAATAAATATTAGTTAGTCACAAGGCAAATTTCACAGATTTCTGTGAAGTGTTTGCAAAGCACCCTGAAATTCTAGAGGGAGAGTCCAAGCACTATTTACAACATATATAATACAAATCGATGTTATTGGTATCTTCACACTTTTATATTTAGCAACATGTGAATTAAACAATAGGGCTTAATATTATTCTTAAAGAGTTGGCTTGACAAAGTTAACATTTGAAGTGAGAAAAATAAATCAATTTTGTGAAAATCAAAAAATAAAAATAAAAAATAAATCAGTGTACTAAAAGAGAAACAGAAACTACAGTTTTGCCATCAACTATATTTAGGAATAAATCTTAGTTGTGAAATATTTGCCACCAGTTTCTGGTTGTGTGAGCTTGGATTGGGCTCTGGGAGCCTCAAGCCTCTTGTTCCTGGAGATGTTAACATTGAATCACCAATTTATAAAATGACAGTTTGATATACATATAGAATTACATTTGCTTACATATGGTGTGTAATGGGTGTTTAGTAACTGTGAGTTATCCCAGTGTTAAGTAAGAGGACACCTATTTTTCCAGGGTTGAGCCTAGTTACTGTACATGCCCTATCATGGTATTCCTGCCTAATGTCACTGTATTTGACTCTTCAAATTGGAAGTTGTAATGTTCCCTCCTCAAATCACTTCTCCTCCCTGTATTTACTTAGTGAAAGGCTGATCCTGCAGCTGCCTCTCTCCCAGGTGCCCTGCAGTCACTGCAAGCATCTCTGGGGAGTTTGTTGCTGGAATTTCCTGCCTCACTGTGCATGGAGGACCCTGCTTTTCTCTGCCCATCCAGCAACTTTTACCTGCCCTACCATGTCAAGGCTGTTTGGGATGCAAAGTAGGGTATGGAGAAAGTCTCCTGCCCTCACCCTTCAATTCAGGGAGTCCTAGTAATTCTGCAGTTCTCTTAATAATCACCCCAAAATAAGTTCCTGCCATGTGTCTAGTGATACTGGGCACAGGGGCTAAATGGACATACAAAGAGATCCCTGCCTTTGAGGAGCTTGGAATCATTTTGAAACACAGGTAAACTGACAAGGGCAAGGAAGTGAAAGAGGCCTTGTGCCCACTGCTCATGAGCCCAGAGGAATTGTCATCCCTTGAAATACATCCCAATTCAGGGCTAAGCTGAAAGTAGGTTATTTGGTTCTAAAGAAAATTAAACTCATGATTAAAAAAAAAAAAAAATTTAGGCACAGTAACTCAAAGTTACAACTCAATCTAAAAACAACCAGTCCCGGTGACAAGTACCAGAGAAAACAAAAAAATCCCACATCGATTTGTCCCTCTAAAGTCAACATAAAAACCTTCAAATTGCTCCTCAAAACGGAAGGTGTGCTTATTTCTTATCTCAAACTAAAAGTCAAACAAAACGAAAACCTGTAGTAATTTGCGGGGACCTCACAATTGAGAAAAAAATAAAATGGTCCCCAAAAGACATTTTTTTTTCCTTTTTCAACTTTTATTTTAGGTTCAAGGGGTACATGGGCAGGTTTATTTCACGGGTAAATTGCATGTCCCTGGGGCTTAGTGTACAAATGATTTCGTCACCCAGGTTTTGAACATAGTACCAACTAGATAGACTGTGGACTCTCACCCCCCTCCCTACCTCTCCCTTCAAGTAGGCTGTGGTATCTACTTTCCCTGCTTTGTTTCCATGTATACGCACTGTTTAGACTATTTTTAAAAATGAAGAAAACTTATGCCCTTTATAAATATTATAACCTAATATTACAAGTGACCCAGAATAAAGATGACATTAATGCTATTCTCAGGATTCAGTCTGCCATAACTAATCTTAATCCTCAATGTATAACTGTTTTCAATTACAAACCCAAGTGATGGGTAGGCAATTAGCAAATAACAACGAGTATATCACACAGACGTTGTTTCATTTTTATCAGTAAGATGCGCCCAACGTGGGAATGTGAATGTGAAGACAACACTAATGTAAAGTATAAATTGGCATTGATTTAAGAGGAGACAATCTGAAAAGGAAAGAATATGCTATTAATTTCTAAATCTTCACGTTTTACACACATTTGGATTAAAAAATGGTGACTTATTTTCTCAATGAAAAGTAATATAAGCTTACAACTTATTTTATTCAGTGCCTGAGGTTCTGAAGCTACCTCCAGGTGACTTTTGCTATCTGCTTCACCTCCACCTTTTCCTCCATTAATAATTTGCTGACAGCCTTTCACCCACACAGTGAGGTCAAGAATGTGGGGCTGGGATTAGGGAGGGAAGCTCTGTTCTGTAACTTGGAGCAAACTGTCCTTCACTCTGAAGCTGAGGATTGTTTCCAATGACAGAATAATTCTAAATTTTCTATTTGTTTTGTTGTTTTAGTTTTCAATTATTTGTGAATCTACGATAGAGGCTGCTTAGTGGCTTTAAAGTCAGACCAGACTTTAAAGATTCCCAGTCACGAGTCACACATTGGACGACGTTGATCAAATGACGTAATTGAGCTAGCTGTGTTGTTACAAAATATGTGAAGTGCCTGGCATATAATAAACTAATAAATACATCAATAAATACTTAGTAAATAAGTATAATCACATTAATAATCATACTTTGTTGGCACATTTATCTGTTTTTAAATTAATTTTTGTAGATGAGGAAAGGGAGGCTCAGTGAATTCCCCAGTTTACTACAAAAAGGGGAACATACTAAACTATCTTGCAACAGACCTCCCAATTTTCCTAGGAACTGGAGCCATGCTGGGCATGGGCCTTACAAATTGTCTAATTATTTCTAATGGACACTCAACAGTTATTAAACTACCAACAATCTGGATATTGGAAAATGATGGAAATATACTGTGGTTACCATGAGCACATCTCAGTTTTATTCATTGGAAGGAAAAAGATGTCCTACCCAGATGCTGTCTTCTTGTTTGTACTGTTTCCAGTTGCGTCCTGTGTCACTGAACATCAGGCTGTAACTCGTCACCCAGTCAGAGCTTCCATATCTTCCCTGCGTGGCCACTGCTGTAATCTCTACTCTGTTTCCCAGGTCCATCTGGAGCCACTGTTGAGCATTGGAATCTGCTGGGGACCAACCGCCAGTTCCTGGAACAGGATCAGAGAGAGAGAGAGAGAGTTGTAGTAATGTGTCACATAGCTACAATTTTCAACTATCAAAGGGAAATGAAACAGTGTTCAACTAAGATGACTCTACCCCCAAATGGGCCTTACTCTTCCCTGCGTCTGTACTTAACCCCCTGGTACTTTCCATTCTCCACCTCCATCAACATCTCTCTCATTTCAAAAACTGTATCTTCCATGCTTCCATCCCTATTCCTTTAGTCATTATGACTTCTATCTTACAAACTCCTAGTGACATTTGTTTTATTTATTTTTCTTCTTACAATTTCAGCCTTTGATTGCAGATATATATGAACTAGGCTTACATGCTCTCTCTCTCTCTCTAATATATCGTTCCTTCTTCTCTTCCTTCTTTTAGTGTTCTTTCATTACCTTCTCTCTCCTCTGTCTCTGAATATTTTCTATGAACTTATCATGGGCAAGATATTGTGCTGCAGATACAAAGATGGAAGGACACCAACTATGCCTTTGTATCATTCATTTATTCGGCAGATGTTTGTTGAGCACCAGGAGTATGCTGGGTGCTGAATAAAGAGAGAGATGCTGACAAAAACATATAAAGTGATGTGAGAGAAACTATCACAAGAGATAAACAGCAGGTACACAGAGCACAGAATGCCTCAGGAGCTGATCAGAGAGGCCTTCTAGAGACGGCCATAGTAGAGGTGAAGCATGAGGGAAGTGCAGCCAAATCCCAGGAAAAAAAAAGGGTGGCAAGTTCGATGGAGATTGGCCAGGGAAAAGGGAACAACATACACCAAATCTCAGAGGCATGACAGTCTCTAACATTCTTGAATCCTCGTGTGATTCAGTATACCTAACCTGCAGGGACATTCTGACACACATACAAAAACTGTTTTGGCCTGAGAATTTTGTATTTCTCACACCTGAGGTTTGCAGAAGATCAATATTAGTTCTCTCTTAGTTGGAAGACTTGTAGCCTAAATTTTCTGTTTTTATTTCACGTAGGAATAAAAAAGACAATATTCACTTATACTAATCCCAGGTTTCACAAATCTTCTGAAGCCCATGTGGGAGCTACTGCAGACTGTATTATGCCATGGGTAGGGATAGCATAGAAGCAACTCAGGACATCAAGTAGGGAGACGTAATTGAAGTTTTCGTTTAGAGGAGTTAATCAATAACCTTTTTCTTTCAATCTATGTCATTGAAAATCATTTCTAGTGATGTTTCAGTCTACTTTCTCGCCACCTTGGAAGGAGTCATTTGGACATCTCCTTGGTAACTGAGAGCTCTCCAGAGCCCCAGCTCCTCCTGCAGAGTCTCTCATAGTACCGGGCTGCAATACAGACAAAGTGATAGAGGGCATAAAGTCAATCCTATTCTGTCTTTAAGGATGGAAAAATAGAGCACTTAAAGGTACATCTTACAAATTGTGGTTGATTTTCTTCAGTAAGCAGCTAGCCCTTAGCAGATTTTGTTTGAGAAAAGTTTTGTTTTTTTTTTTTCCTTTTTTTTCTCACCATTCCTGAGAAGATTCAAATGCAGGAAAGAAGGGGAAGGGAATGTGCTCAGCATCTATTGTGGAATGTGTTTTATTAAGTGTTTTTTATGAATACAGTGGCAGATATGGCAGATAGTTACTAATATCCATTCTGTCTTCCATCTGTGGTAATAGAAGTGTAGTGAGTGCATGGCTTAATGGCAGTTTTCAGCTTTCTGTACTTTTATGGTTATGGCCATGTGGTCAAGTTCTCTCCAATAAGAATGTGAATGGGAATAATTTGTGCCACTTCCAGGCTAGCGTGCTCCTTCTCCACTTGCTTTCCTCTTCCACTACTGATGGATGCAGCCGACAACAAGATCTAGATGATGGCAGAATCACAGTATGGAAAGATCCTGGATCCCTGCATCATCACATGGAGGAAAGCACTTGCCTACTTGAACACATTCACCTAGTAGGTGAATGAGAGCTAAACATCTATTGTGTTTAAGTCAATGTGCACTGGACTCTATTTGACACTGCAGTTTTGCCTACTTGAATAAATATACAATATCCTTTTAAGTTAATAGCATTATCTCCATCATAAAGTTGAGAAAACTGAAATCCAGCAAGTTTGGAAAATTTGGCACCCAGGATTAAAACATAGGGTAAATCCAGCTATTTGCAATTATCCTTCAACAGAAAAAAAATAAAAATTAAAAAACAGTTTATAAAACTCCAGAAAATTAGTAAGGAGGAAAATCACTGGAAGTGGGTATTTGAGCAGAGATTCTGAGATGCCAGATCCAGGAGTATATTTTTATCATTCAATTCTGTCTTCCTCAACATATTCACAATTCCCATTCCCCTCTGCCTTTCTCTAGCTTTTCAAAATTGACAGAGAGGCTTATAGAGAGGGAGGTTTTACATTTCAGAAAATCCAAAATTATTCTGAACATATTCTTTATTTCTATTCAATGTCTTCTGCTGCCCAGTTCATGAGGCTGCATTCTTTCTCAGTTAAAAAAAAAAAAAAAAAAAAAAAAAAAGAAAATGTTGTTGAAATGGTCTTCTCTCAGCAATATTAAAACATGATAGAAAATAAATTTATATGGTGATTTTATCTGTAGTGAATGTATGAGTGATTTTATACTTTTCTGATTTTTGCATATAACATAGCTTCCATTATCAACATGTTATTCTCTTATAAGCTGATAATTTTATTACTCATATGTGATTTATTGCATAAAGAATATGTACAGCAATTTGGGAGCTGATGGTTTAATATAGGACTTCTGATGTTTCTGTGACCACCATTATTTTTAAAATGAAAATTCTTGCCGGGGGTGGTGGCTCAAGCCTGTAATCCCAGCACTTTGGGAGGCCGAGACAGGCGGATCACGAGGTCAGGAGATCGAGACCATCCTGGCTAACACAGTGAAACCCCGTCTCTACTAAAAAATACAAAAAACTAGCCGGGCGAGGTGGCGGACGCCTGTAGTCCCAGCTGCTTGGGAGGCTGAGGCAGGAGAATGGCGTAAACCCGGAAGGCAGAGCTTGCAGTGAGCTGAGATCCGGCCACTGCACTCCAGCCTGGGCGACAGAGCGAGACTCTGTCTCAAAAAAAAAAAAAAAAGAAAAAGAAAAAGAAAATTCTTAAGCCTTAACTATTTCTCTTTTACCCTCAATAGTTCACAACTAGACTTCCTCATCATGCTTTAAAGCTTTTCCTTCATCTACTCTAATTAGCATATGATTAGAACTTTTGTGAAGAATGGAGACAAGGAACTAGAATGACAAGAAATTTTGCCTTGCAAAGAATAAAATAACAAAGGACTGATCAAAACTAAACCAAAGCAAGACAAACCACAACAAAAAATAGAGAATGATTTAACATTAAAGTTTCTGGAAATTTGTCTAAAGAAAATCACATCTCTCTTTTTCCCACAGTAAAAAAAAAACTTAACTTATTAATCTTCCCCAAATTAACCAAAATGGAATAGTTGTTGTTAGCATTCATCAACACATCATGTTAAAAATTTTCTGAGCCCAAGAGCTTCAGCCAAAGCTCTTCAAATGGAGAGATGCTATCTGGGTGATAACTGCCGAGGACTCTTTCCTGCTGTTGAAGAGGCTCCCCGCATTACAGCTAATAGGGAAGACACCCAGGGTTGCCATGGTTGCTATGGCAAACGTTTTGTTCTTTCCACCAAACAATAAATGTGTTTTCACAAATGATGAGAGTAGCCTGAAGAAACTATTTGTAGTCGCTATAAAAACGCACTGCACCCACACTAGCTCCTTGTTTCTGAATTATTCCTTAAATTGGGGGTATAACGTACACACAAATAAATGCATTTGGCAAGTTGAAGGCGTCAACTAAGGCAATGCTGTCTGTAATTTTGAGTGATGTATCAATGGCTATTAAACATAAAAATTCCTACAAACTCTGCAGTTTAAATTTAAAGGATATTTAACAGAAGTTTACATTTAAAGGGAAAACTTGCATTTAAAGAAAAATAATCTCACCTTAGAGAACAACTGGAATTGTTCAAATATTTGACAAGCAAAAAATCCAAAATGATTTGGAGGCTATGTCTTAGTTATTTCTAGCATACTCCGAACCTCATACTCTGCAAACTGTATTATCTGACTTTGGAGGAAAAGATGGAATATAGAGATGCTGGACCAAAAGTTAGGCGATTTGATTCAAGACCCAGCTCTTTTCCTGGTGTTACACTAGATGAGAAATTCTCAAATGAGCTCCATCATGCAAACAGGATAGTTGGCAGCATTTCCAAGATCATAAACTGGGAAGTAGTAATGCAGGAGCTCCAGACGCAGGAAACCTGGATCCAGCACCCAAGTCTTCCCTGGGCTCTAAGTGGTCTCTCAAGTGCACCAACACATCCCTCAGGTCCTCGTCCTCCTGCTTCCTCATAAGAGCAATTCTCACTAGAAACATAATTCACCTTGATATTGTTTCCGGTATCTCAGTTGATTCTCATGGAAATCAGCAGTAGCATTTTAAAAATTTTTTCAAAGCAGTCTCAATGGGCCAAGTAGCTAACCCAGATGTATGGCTAAAGACTGCACTCCAACACAGTCCTTCTAATTTCAAGTCCCTGCCTGAGGTTTCAATAGGAACCAACATCTTAAGAAAGCAAGAATAGACTTGTATGGAGAATTCTAAGCAAAGATTTTTGGGTTTTTTTGTTTTGCTTTGTTTTGTTTTTTGAGACAGAGTCTCACTCTTTTGCCCAGGCTGGAGTGCAATGATGTGATCTCGGCTCGCTTCAACCTCTGCCTCATGGGTTGACGCGATTCTCCCACCTCTGTCTCCCGAGTCGCTGGGATTGCAGGTGTGCATCACCACGCCCAGCTAATTTTTGTATTTTTAGTAGAGACGGGGTTTCATGTTGGCCAGACTGCTCTCGAACTCCTGATCTCAGGTGACCTGCCCGTCTCAGCCTCCCTAAGTGCTGGGATTACAGGTATGAGCCACCATGCCCAGTCGCAAAGTTTTAAGTAAGAAAAACAAAACGAAATGAAACCAGATCTCCTGCCTCCTCCAGTCACTCCATGCTCACTTCTTTATACTAAGACACTTACTGCTAATCCTGCATTCCAAACTGCACACACTTGGATAGGCTGTGAGCATGAAGCAGAATAACCAGTAGAAAATGCAGAAATTCCTCAGTTTCTACACTTATTTCCACTTTTAACTCAAAAAGGGAAATGAGAATTGACTGATGTCACACATTGGAAATGGGCACAAAACGGATTATATACAGGTCTCTGCAAAGTGATATTTCATAACTGTCTTTCAAAAAAAGAGAGTACATTTAGTCCAAGACTAACTGGAGTTAAAAGTGTCATACACACACACAGCAACATAGCATTTTCACACCTAATCTGTTCTTTTTTTTTTTCTTTCTTTCTTTCTTTCGATGGAGTCTTGCTCCTGTCACCCAGGCTGGAGTGCAATGGCGTGATTTCAGCTCACTGCAACCTCTGCCTCTCCAGCAGGCGAATTCATCCTCCAGCCGTGGGTGCTAGATGACAGCTAGAACTATCCCCTTTTCCGGAGATTTGTCCTTGGCCAAAGAAAAGCCTTCTTGCCTGGGAGCTGTCACTTCCCCTGTCCCCAGCTCAGCGAGTGTCGACTGATACAAAGTTCAAAAGGCTGGTCCCAGTGTCTCAATGACAGACTTTATAGTGTAGTCTGATGTGGCAGCTGAAGGAACCTTGACTCAGTGGAGACTATACCCTTGCTAGCTTTCCCCTCTGCCTTATCCTGCTTCCCTCATGCCCTATCTCCAGAGAGCACCGCCCCAATAATTACTTCCCCAAGAAGCCCTGTCTCTGCTCAGCTTCCAGGATGCTGGCTTTTGGCTGAAATGGTGAAGTCTGAAAGATATGAGCACCAACAGCCTCTGAGACAGTGTGTGCACCTGGCTTCACACTGGTGTGTCTGTCAGTGTCTATGGTGAGAAAGCTGTGTTATTATTTTGAAAGATGCTCAGTACTCAGACAGTTTTGCTGATGTCCTCCAATAAATATCTTCCCTTTGGAAAAATGGAGCAATCAAGGCCCTAATGGAGCACGGAAGGAGGTCTGCTGCCTGTTTCACAGTTCAGAAGTTATAAAAGAAGTGAGGGGATTTGGCAGAAGGGCAGTCTGAGCTGGGAAGAATTGGAGTTCAGTCCCAAGAAGGATATTCCATATTCATGACCCCTACAGACCAAGGGCTGATTCATGTGTGGATAAAAACACCCAGGCGTTTTAAAAAACTTGGATGGGAGGGTCATGTATATAAAACTTAAAGACTTTAAAACTAATTGTTCAATATGGTAGTGAATATTTAAATTTAAATTTCACTTAAATTAAAAATTGAATTTCTTAGTCACAGTAGCCGCATTTAAATGCTCAATAGCCATGGGCTGCTAGTGGATACCTTGCATAGCACAGCTATACATATTTCCATCCTTGCAGCATTTTCTATTGGCCAGTGCTGCTGTAAAATTTCTCTTATAAAATGAGTAGAAGCTCAGTTCCATTTTAACTTGGCAAATCAATACAGTCCAACTCTGCCTATCTGCTGCTCAGGCCTAAGAGATTGTTAGTGGATTCTAGTGGATTATGTATACCTGATCATATATATATATATAAAATTATTGAGTTCTTGCCATGAGTAAAGCAGTGCAGAAGATTCAGCAGTACGGTAAAACACTGTATGAGATTCAGCAGCAAGGTAAAACACTGTTCCTGTTTTTAGGCATATAGAGAAAAATTACTCTACCAAGATTATCAAAGGGAAAAGGGACAACTGGAATTGGAAGTGATTTGAAACTGCAGATCTCATATTGATGACATTACCACTTACATGTTTTTTCTCATGAGCAATATACTTTATGCACAGTTGAGCATACCACATTTAACTTATAGATTCTTGGTGTAATTTTCTTTTAAAAGACAGTGTCTGGGCAAATTCTGGTGTTTTTGAGTTTAAAAGGTCACTTTCCACCTTGTGACTTTGGACAGGTAATTTCCCTAGTTCTATAAAAATAGTATGGTTAGTGTCTAACATATCAAGGATAAAATTATATATATATATATATATATACACACACACACACACACACATATATATATAAATATATATAAACTCACAGGCATCAGAACTATGGACACAAAATGATTAAATATGAATGTATCATATTGCATTACTCTGAATGAGAAAGGAGAGAAAGAGAGAGAGAAAGGGATAGAATGAATATTTATAGACACGGTTGATTATTCTCTTACTTCATATCAGATGATTAATCTAAATTCAGCGATGGTAATTTCATCCTCCTTGACTGTGATTGTTTCAGGACTGGATGGATGACCAAGTTATGGAAGCTGGTGAAATAGGAAAGCGTGATCCCGGGTCCTTGAGTCCTTGAAGAGTTTCAGTGCTCTAAGAAGTGGTTCCCAAACTTTTGTGAGCATCAGAATCATTTAAGGAACTTGGGAAAACATAGGTTTCTACTGCCAGAATTCCTAATTTAGTAGGTTGGTGTGAGTCTAGATAATCTACATTTTTATCAAGTTCCTAGGAGATGTTCATTCTGCTGCTATTTCAGGGCTCACACTCTGATAGCCTAAAAAAAAACAAGCCACAGGAGCTCGTGGTCTCATTGATTCCCAGAACGTTGTAAATCTGGCTGAGATGTTGGGCAGGCTTATCAGTTCCAGGACAACGCTGCCACTGAGGGTGGTATTGTTGAATTAAATCTGCCAGCCCTGGAACCTGCCCTTTTTGAGAATTTCCTTTTGTTTTTAATAATTTTTTCCTTTAATCCTTTTGTAATGAAAAAAAAATCCCACAGATATAAAAAGTCTCACAAAATGAATGTTTAGCTTAATAAAGTATTATAGGGTAAAGACTCTTATAACCACCCTGTTCTGGAAATAGAAATATGAATGCTTTTCAATCTTTACCTGAATAATTTAATATTTTTCAACCAGTGTGAGCTGGATTCTGTTATTTACACAGAGAAGCACACTAATAAAGATACCCCAGAACGCTTTCTGATTGCTGTGGATATTTTTGTAGAAAAGATTCATTAGAAGCCAGTCCTTAGCAAAACAAATGATAAAAGTTCTTTGATAAAATCTGGATTTGTAATGCAACATGTTCATTGGCTAGAAAATTAAAGTCCAGACATGATCAACCAATTGCATAGATGAATATAACTGGAATAAGCAAGGAGTGAGATACTCAAAAGGAGAAATGAGGAGGACATCACCATAAAAGAAAAAGTCTTCAAATTGAAAATCTGGAGACAGATGAACTAAAGATTAACTTCCATTTTCTGGTTCTTTGGCATTTGTTATATGTTACCATTTTCACTTCTCATGGTGAATCCTGTAAACCTTAACTCATCTTTTTAAGGACATGTCCACGATGTTTAACTGAAAGACTTCTTCCAGAGAAGAAGACTCCAGTATCCAACAACATATCCAGTAGACTCCTTCTAACTATTCCTGGTTAGACAAAGAACCACACAGTGTTCTAGTTGAACATATCTTATTTCCTCCTAAATGTGACACACGTTTAAAACATTGTAAACTGGCATTGTAAACTGCTGTTGTAAACTGCCAATCACTAGACAAATGTAAGTCACTAATAATCATGCTTTAATTCTATTCTTACAGTTTTGTTACAAGGCTGTAAGGTAAATTCAAAGAACTAATGAATGAAAGAAGCTCTTGTCTCTTTGCAAAGTGTTAGAAACATGAAAGTGCTGGCTCTCTGCATTTCATGGAGTGCTACTTAGAGGTCATCTCAACCTGGCCCATCAAAGGAAGTGACTTACAATCAAGAAAAAAAAAAGTAAAGAATGAAGTACATGGATTTCGCTTCTTTCTTGGAACTTTTTTTGTGTGTGTGTGCCAAATGGTGATGTTTAAATCTGTGAATTATTAGACAAAAAAAAATTTTCTACAATCCCCTTCCTTCTCCTCCTATGTGGTTTTGCAATTAGCCAGCCTGAATAGAGGGCTATCACATTGGATTTGTCTCCATCTGAGACAGGGTCCCAAGGTTCCTGTTAAATAGCAGAAGGTTTTTGTCCTGTATCTTTCGATGATCTATAGCTGTGGTAGTAAAAGAGGCCTAGTGCATTGTTGAAATATCCAGGTCAAGGTTAGTTTTTCCCTCAGGCATATTAGGCCACATTGAGATTTTAGGGGCACTCAAAAGGGAAGATATATAGATTTCTCTTTCTTCCTTGATGTCTGAAAATCTTTTCTTTTGGTTAAAATACTGAGAACTCTAGGGGAATACCAAAATTACCTGAGAGCTAATTATGTCAAGAGCACCTTTATTCAGGCTAAGATCTCACATCAACATCAATAAAGAAATTGATTAATGAGGGGTAGCAGACCTAGATTCAAATTCAAGTCCTACTAAAATCAGCTGTGTAGTTTTGGGCCACTGACTTAACTTCTCTGACACTGTTTCCCCATCTTAAAAAAATGAGAAAAATACCAGAGTACTAAAGTGATGATAGAAATGAAGAACCAAAGTTTTCGACTCGGTTCCTTCTTTTTCTACTCTCTCCTACCCCTAAGATCCAGAGTAAGTAAGTCATAGAGGTGAGAATTGAAAGAACAAAAGGTTCAATGATACTCTAGAATGCTGCATCTCAAATTTCAATTTGCAGATGCACCAGCTGTTAAAGCATGGGTTCTGATCCAGGAGTTCTGGGTCAAAGCCAAGATTCTGCCTTTGTAACAAGCTCCTGGTGGATGTCCCAGCTTCTACCCACCATACACAATTCGAGTGGGAAGGGAGAGTGTGATGCACCAGAGGAAAGCATAGATTTGTCCAATGCCTGGGGCAGCTAGGACAGGACACAAGAAAGGAAAGGTGCTGAAAAGAGAGAAGGGAGGTTCACAGGGAGAGGGAGTAATCCAGTGACCGATTTCTGCATAGCTTACTGTCTTTTAAAATAGATTAGAGGCTGGGCGAAGTGGCTCATGCCTGTAATCTCAGCACTTTGGCAGGCCAAGGCAGGTAGATCACCTAAGGTCAGGAGTTTAAGATCAGCCTGACCAATATGGTGAAACCCCGTCTCTACTAATAATATGAGAATTAGCCGGGCATAGTGGCGTGCACCTGTAGTCCCAGCTACTGAGGAGGCTGAGACAGAAGAATTGCTTCAACTTGGGAGGCAAAGGTTGCAGTGAGCTGAGATCATGCCACAGCATCCCAGCCTGGGTGACAGAGTGAGACTCCATTTCCAAAAAAAATATATATATATATATGCATGTGTGTGTGTGTATAAATAAAACAGAGTAGATTAGATCTATATTCTGTGGGGCTTAATAAATCCAGATAGAAGACTCATGTTGTCTCCAGAGAGCAGACGTTGTAGTGTTGCTTGTGAAATTGGATTCCCAGGATTTTCACTTTGAACTCTGGAACAAGTCCCTGGACAGCTGATATGCTAATTGTGCAAATGAACCCTGATTTCTGCTTGCTCTCGACCCTAATCTCCTCATGGATGGTCTGATGACATCAACATGAAAACCAACTTCAGAAGACCTTTAGGGTCCTTAGCATTTTGTAACCAGTGCTGCCCAAGGAAGTGGTAAGGAGGGTGGTAAGTGTGCATGGAATCTGTGCCAAAGCAGGAGGTAAGGATTTTAAATCTTTTTATCCATCCTTGAACCCAGGAAGCTGAAAATGCCTTGACATAAGAAATCAAATTCTCCATGGCAACAAAATTGTCATTCTAGAAACACACAATCTCAACTTACACAGGCAAGCATCTCAAAAAATATATTGAATGAGGAAGATGGATTAAAATTTCAAGGAACAAATGATAAACATAATTGTTTTCAAACTCTATTTGGAAAAAAAAAACACACACACACACATGCGATAGAAAAATACAAACCTCTCCTCTCATGGGGCCAAAGACGTCTATTTCTATTTCCTTTTAATCATCTAAAGTAACTTAAATCCTTCCCCCTCATTTTCAAGAAGGCCTAACCCACAACTCCGTGGCTTCATGCTATACCACCAGCCTCTGTACTTCCTGCTGACAGTAAGTGCTTCTCCGAAGCCCAGCTGACTCTAATACCCAGATCAAAAGCTTTCTTGCCACAAAACAAATCACATTTGACAAAGACTGAACCATCCTAAGCCACAATTATATAGATTGACTTGGCAACCTAAGTTAATGGTGATCTGACCTCCAGCTTAATGTATTTTGTCATGTTTTTTTTTTTTCTTTTTTCTTTTTTCCAAAAGTAATTAGTTCTCTTCCTTGCTTTTCATTTTCTTTGTGTGTGATGAGATGAAGGCTGAAGCGTTTGTGGAAGTGAGAGAACAAACGTTCTATTTGGCAAATCCCTTCTATCGATGAGATAGCAGCATGGAGACTATTACAGTTGGATTTTAACTATTAATCCCTGCGTCGTGTGCTGGATTGCCCACACCTTGACTGACACAGCAATACCTACAGGCCAACGGCTATTTCCGAGGTTGTGTTTTCTCTCAGAAATAATAGTTTGTTTTTGATGGAACTCATTAAACTTGGTTTACTCAGGGTTTGGGGAGCTTGTCAGATAACATTTGCCCAGCACGTTTTTCCTTCAGTCTTTATTTAAATGTTTGAGTTGGTCTCTTCTCCTGCTATGGCAAACTGATCAGCTGTGCACACTTTCTTCCTGGGTATGGGGCAGACGTGTGTCTACCTGAGTTCTGAGTACATGTTGGGGGAAAGTGTTCCCTCGTCATTTATGTTCAGTGCTTGCCAAGGTTTCATATAATTATCAAGGGACTCAGCAATTTTCAGTGGTGTCCAAAAACTCCCAGGGGAGCTCGTCAGTGTGAAATAGTTCAGCAGCGATGAGGTACAAGGATTTTATTGAGTACACTCCATCCTTTTGAGGGGGATTTGATGCTCTGAAAGTCATGGGTTTTACCATTTAAATTTCATCCTGAGTGGGATACCCAGTGAGATACCGGGATGTTCCTTGACAAGAGTGTTGGAAGACTGAATGGTGTAGAGTAGGAGAAGTTCACTAATTACGGTGATAAATAAACCAATGAATACATGCGTGTTAAGAAAACACTATCTAAAGCTTTGAAATCGTAAGAAAATATAGTATGATCTTTCAACATCATCCTGGAGCAATTTTAAACAAATCCACGTAACAATTATTTAATTCTCCAGAAAAACGCACCTGTCATTTAGTTTGGCTAGTTCCTGGGTGAGTAGAGCTTAGGTACTGTGAAGTTGTCACATGCTAATTTATAAATGTGTGTCCAATAGAGAAGATATAACCCCCAAGTTTTATAACCCTGTAAGACATTGTGATGGTTAGTATTAGGTGTCAAGTTGACTGGGTTAAGGGACATCCAGACAGCTGGTAAAGTGTTATTTTTGGTTGTATCTGTGAGGGTGTTTATGGAAAATATTGACATTTGAATCAGTAGAAAGATTCACCCTCGCCAATGTGAGCAGACACGATCCAATCCACCGAGGGACCAGATAGAACAAAAAGGCAGAGAAAAAGGGAATTTCTGTCTCTCTCCTGGGGCTGGAATATTCATCTTCTTTTGCTCCTGGACATCAGAGCTCCAGCTTCTTGGGTCCTTGGGCTCTGGGACTGATACCAGTGGTTCCCTAATTTCTCAGACCTTGGACCTCAGATGGAGGGTCACACCATTAGTTCCCCTAGTTCTCAGATCTTTGGACTCACACTGAATTACACCACCAGCCTCCCTCTTCTCCAGTTTACAGACAGCATATCGTGGGACTTCTTGGCCTCCATAATCATGTAAGCCCATTTTCATAATAAATAATTTCATATATATGTGTATATGTATATACGTGTGTGTATATGTGTGTGTGTGTGTGTGTGTGTGTGTGTATATATCCCATTGGTTCTGTTTCTCTGGAGAATCTTGACTAACACATACATTAACTAGTTTTGTATCTGCCTAGTAATTTCATTCCAATATTATTTTCTTCTACCTCCCCCTACTCTCACCAAATGTCTCTGAATATGCAGTTCCCAAAAATACTCTTTGAATTAGCTTTACCATTTTACTGGTTCTTGCCTTAATATGTTTAATACACACACACACACACACACACACACACACAAACACAGACACACGATGTGCTGAGTTTATATTTGTATGAGAGCTATGAGTTTATATTTGTATGAGAGCTATGTTTTTAACTTATTGAAAATTATACTTTGACAAGTATTTATTGCTCACCTATTTTAAACTATTACCTGGGGATTAAGATAGTACATATATATATCTTAGTACCTGCTCTTTAAGAGTTTAAATGTAATTCTGAACACACGTTTGTGTTTGTGAGTGTGCGTGACGGAGAGAGAGAGTGTGTGTAAAATCTGGTGTTTAAACATTTAGAAGGGGACGGATTTGGTGTTGAGTGGTAGAGCTGAAGGAGGCAGGTTCACCAAACCCTCTTGGAAGAGAGAATAGAATGAGGCTAAATAAAGCAGGCCATTGTGACTGCATCGATTAGCAAATATGTTAGGGAGGAGAACATGCTGGAAGTTGAAGTGTTGAGGCAGAATATTATAAAATATGGCCCAGTGTATTGAACAAGGCAGAGTGAAGAAATAACCAGCATACTCAGAGTGATTGCTCATCGCTTTCCAAAGTAAATGATACTTTTTTGGATATGACACTGCTCTAACTTGAATGTTTGTCCTGTGAAACTCATTTTGTCAGCTATGAACAACAACTCGTTGTCAACTATGAATCAGAAATCACAATGACACCTACATAAAGTGCTCACCTCTTAAGGGTGCAGCCCTTAAGAGGTGATTGATTAGTTCATGAGTATTCTGACCTCATGAATAGATTAATCCATTTGCTAATTAATGGATTAATGATTTGATGGATTAATGGGTTGTCATGGGAGTGGGACTGGTGGCTTTATAAGATGAAGAAAAGGGACCTGAGCTAACATGTTAGAGCACTCAGCCACCTTGCTGTATGATGCCCTGTGCTGTCTCAAGACTCTGCAGAGTCTCCATAAGCAAGAGGACCTTGACCACATCCGGCCCCCTTGACCTTGGATTTCTCAACTTCTATCACTGTAATAAATAAATTTCTTTTCTTTGTAAATTACCCAGTTTTAGCTATTCTTATATAAGAAACTGAAATGGGCTAAGATATCTAAAGCACAAACAATGAAGACAAAAATGAACAAGTGGGACTGTATCAAACTATAAACCTTCTGTACAAAAAAGAAAAAGCATTTAAATAATTAAAGGCAACCTATAAAATTGAAGAAAATATTTACAAACCGAGTATCTCGTAAGGGGTTAATATCCAAACATTTAAAGAACAAGTACAACTCAGTAGCAAAGAAACAACCCAATTTAAAACGATGAGCAAAAAATGAGCAAAGGACTACATTGCCATTTTTCCAAGGAAGGCATACAAATGACCAACAGGCACACGAAAGATGCTGAACACCGCTAATCATCAGGAAAATAGAAATCAAAACCACCATGAGCTGTCACCTCACACTCATTAGGATGGCTCTTATAAAGAAGAGATAAATGTTGGTGAGGAGGTGGAGAAAACAGAACTCTTTTACACTGTTGTCGGGAATGTAAATTAGTATAGTTATTATAAAACATGGTATGGAGGTTTCTAAAAAAATTGAAACTACTATAAAATCCAGTAATACCACTACTTTGTATATATCTGAAGGAAATGAAATCAGTATCTGAAAGAGATATCTGCAGTCCAATGTTCATTGCAGCATTAGTCATAGCAGCCAAGAAACGGAAGCAACCTAAGTGTTTCCTGATCAATAAAGGGATAAAAAATGTGGCATATATACCATGGAATATTATTCATCCATATAAAAGAAAACCTGCCACTTGCAACATCATAGATGAGGCTAGTGGGCATTGTACTAAGTGAAATGATCCAGGCACAGAAAGACAAATACTGCATTATCTCACTTATATGAGGAATCTGAAAAAAGTTGAACTCAGAAAAGTAGAGAGTAGAACAGTGGTTGCCATGGACTGGGGTGTGAGGAAAAGGGAGAAATGTTGGTCAAGGTACAAACCTGTGCTTGTAAAATGAGTACACTCTCTGGATATAATTGTACAGCACGGTGACTATAGTTAATAATATTCTATTGTATGCTTGACATTTGCTAAGAGTAGATCTTGTGTTCCCACCACAAAACAAAGAAAAGAATAACTATATGAGGTGATGGATATGTTAACTGATTTGATTGTGGTAATTATTTCAAAATGCATACATATATCAAATCATCACTTTGTACACTATAAATGTATACAGTTTTGTTTGTCAATTATACCTCAATCACATAGGAGGGAAGGAAGTAAGTGAACTATTAAAAATGACACACAGCTTTCCCTGTCTAAAACACTGAAGTTATTCTGGCTTTCTGGGCAGGACAGTGTTGTGGTGCTGTGGCCAATAACATGGCCATGGGATTCAGATCACTTAGGGGAAAGCCTGGCATGGCCATTGCTTTCCTCTCTGTGTCACCTATGAGTCAGAGATCACAATGACATCTACATAAAGGGCAGTTGTGAGTATAGAATTGGTGTACCTTAAGGGCTCGGGACAGTGAGGGCTTATAGGAAGTGCTCAATATAGTGGTGTTAATGATTTTTAGTTGTGTGCTGCCAGGCATCAGCTTACAACCGGGGGAAGAGGACGGGTGTAATTCTTAGGCACACAATCTCACCATCCAGAGAGATGCTCCTTTACATCTGCACCTATATTTGAGAGCATCTGAGATTTCAAACCATGTGGTACAATTTGCTCTTTTGGATATATTTCATGTCTTTGTAAAACAAAAGAGAAGTTTTAAAGGAAGACACATTAAAAGGGAGTGTTCATTGAGACAGTGTTATAATTGCTTCTAAGCCATGTCAGTGGATAGACAGGATGTAAGTTTGGTCTTAAAAGGAAGAAAATAAATCAGTACTTTATACTGATATTTCCAATATAAACAAAAATTATAAGTTTTCTTCTTAACTTTCTAAATTTTATATTTTTCCACTAATGAAACAAAATCTGTTCTTAATAGCATTAATATAACGACTTTTGAGTTTTATCTTAATATATCTGTATACCACACATGTATATATTTGTACATGATTGTATATGCATGTATATGTTACTGTCTCTATCTATATAAACATACATATTCATCCTACTACATATGAATATATTTATGTAACCAACCATGTATTTATCCACCTCTTTCTATATGAGAGACTCTGACTGTATATATTCAACTACATATGTGTGTGCATATGTATACATTTTACTCTATATATTATATACACATATATATCACATAACATATATACATGGTTTATTATAGTATACATAGATATCTGGACATATTTAACAACATAATTGTATTGATACTATTACTAATGACAAATGTTAGCTGTCGATCAGTTTGCAATTGTATGGTAATGGTATTATCCATGTCACTCTTTATGAATACTGTTTGTGCCTATTTGTGCCAACTATGTGTCAAGGATCTAGAACAGTGCCTGACAAATACTAGGTACTCAATAATTATTAATAGAAGGATTTTTTACTCATTAATTCCTCCAATGTAGCAATTTGCAACTCTTGTTCCATTTTAGAATCACCTGGAAAGCTTTTGTTTATTCACACTATCAATATCCTTGCTTGGGTCACATCCAAGACAATTAATTCAGAATATAGGATGAAATGGGCTCAGGCAATGCTCCTTGTAAAGCTCGCTAGGTGATTCAAATGCACAGCCCTGGGATGAGAACCACTGATCTCACATCTCCCTGAGCCAGCGTTTAATTCCTGCTGAGGGCCATGGTTGGGCCTCCTTGAGTAAAGGAGAGGCTGCCCCCTTGGGCGTCTTGGAATATGCACTAGAGGATGAGTTCTAGGTCAGTGCATCCCAACTTTATCACTATGTCTTCTGCTTGGCCTTCCTAATTTAGACTCTTGTTGGGAAACCGAAGAAAAATGAACCTTTCTGTACACTCATGCTAGCCTTGGATTCAGGCACTCAAATTCCCCGGTGAGCAGAACAATTATAATAAGTTGGAGCAGAGACACTTGTACTCACTCAATATCTGGGTCAGGGAGAGATGTGGCCTGCGATCAGACCCATAGCTTCCCCCAGAAACTGCCCAGGAGCTATTAGGCAGTAATTGCTTTCTGCTGCCACACAATTTGGGTGGGATTGAGACAAATCCTTTCTCTGGAAGCTCTGTTGGAAACCGTGTTAAATTCTGCCAACCTGTGTTTCTTCCTGAAATGGAAAGTGGGCTTCCTGCTCCATTTCAGTTCTCTACCCTGCTGTAAGAAAGATATTTTGGATATGCAAGTCTGGTCTTAATCTACACATAATGTTGCAAGGCAGACATTCCTGGGCCACTTTACAGATAAAAATCTGAGGTCGGGAGAGGTAAGTGATTTGTATACTGTCAGAGAGTTTCTAAGTGGCATAGCCCGCATTTGGACTGTGGTTGATTGATTAGTTTGTAACTTTCTTTTCTTGCTGCTACATCCCTTTTCAATCTGTACTAGTCAAGCAATTTGTTAACGGGATTAGGAGAAACACGAACTCTGAATTCAGATAACTTAGGTTTGAATCCAAGCATTTCTCCTTTCTAGTTTTGCTGTCTTGGGAAACTGATGCCTCAGGAACCCTATCTGAAGGTAAAAGGTAATAATGCTTACAACAGCTTTGTGAGGACTACATATAATAATAAAACTAAAATGCTTAATCAAATTTTTGGCACAGAGTATTCAGCAAAGGACATTATTACAAAATTATAATTGAAATTTTCCTGTTGAATCTTTGGCCATTCTTTTGTTTTTAGAATATTATTCTTAAACAGCTTTCTCAACAAAACATTGACACTTGCTAACTTTTAAATTACGAATTCCATTTTAATAGAAAATTGGTGAAATGAGGTACAAGACAAACAACAAACAAACATACAAGCAAAAACTATAGATCAATCTCACTAATAATGGAGATTAAAATTATAAATTAAAATGTTAACAAATTAAATTATTTAGCATGTAAAACAACAACAACCACCACCAATTAGAACTTATTCCAGAATGCAAAGATGGTTCAATGTTGCAAAAACCTACTAAAGTAACCTACTTAAGATATCAACGGAAAGTATAGTCAAAATTAAATAATATAAACTCTAATAGATCAGTAGCTCTCTTTAAATTGCATACATGCTTTTCGTCACCTAGAAAAAGTTTATAATATTCAGTAGATATTAAAATATTATCAGATATCTAAAAAGTGCTTAAGATTGAAATAATTCAAATCTTTTTCAGTATTTATCTACCTATGCATCTATGCATTATAAAAGTCAACATCTAAATCTGACTAAAACATATCTGCCTAGATATCCAACATCGTATTTGTTAACAACATTTCATATGAGAGATTAGTTAAGGGCCTGCTCTTACTTTACACAGATTTTAAAGATACAAACCATATACTTAACCACAGTTATTTCTAGATGGTAGAATAACAGATCGTTTATCTTTTCTAACTTTTAATTAATAGTATTTTTGTATTTTAAAAATCAGCAATATCAATTTTCAAGTAAAATTAAAGTTATTGAAAGCAAATGCTTTTTATAAAGTAATTTTCACAAAGACCTCCTATGATAATCAAAAAGGATATTATGGTTTGGGTGAACATGAGTCAGCATACTTTGAATGACTATTATGCTATGGAAGTATGCTTACATTAGATTTTCATTCCTCTCCTCCTAAATCTTTTCCTGAGGACTGCCATTGGACATGATTTCAGTGTTTGAGAGTGCTCACTTTCCTCCATCTACCCACCGTGTAGTTATTTAGTGCTTGGCATTAGGATTTCAGTCAGCCTACTTACCAACTCTCCAGTTGAGTTGAGCTGGGCTGTGAGTGCCAGTGAGATCTGAGGAACTGGAAAAAGCCATTGGAGAGAGCAGGGATGCTAGTGGATCATCACAGTTATCTATAATGATAGGAGGAGAGAGGGAGAGAGACCAGATTCTATTAGCAAGAAATATTCCATGGGAAGAGAAGTTGAGAAATTACCATCATTTATTAACCACCTGCTCTGAACAAGGTCAGGTACTCCCTGTTTCCATGTGTTACTGCATCTACTCCTCACAGCACCCCTGAAGGACAGGTCTGGTTTCCTTTCACAGATAGGGAAAATTAAGTTTAAAAATGTCAAGTAGGCCAGGTGTGGTGGCTCAAGCCTGTAATCCCAGCACTTTGGGAGGCCGAGACGGGCGGATCACGAGGTCAGGAGATCGAGACCATTCTGGCTAACACGGTGAAACCCCGTCTCTACTAAAAATACAAAAAAAAATTAGCCGGGCGAGGTGGCGGGTGCCTGTAGTCCCAGCTACTCGGGAGGCTGAGGCAGGAGAATGGCGTGAACCTGGGAGGCGGAGCTTGCAGTGAGCTGAGATCCGGCCACTGCACTCCAGCCTGGACGACAGAGCGAGACTCCGTCTCAGAAAAAAAAAAAAAAATCAGCATAATATTACCAACATTCTTTTCCTATTTTTTGTCTTGTACACATTTAATTTTATAGGACATTGAACAATGACTTCATGAAATCTAGACATACCTCAGGCAAAACAAATTTAAAATATGCCATTTAGTTTGAAAGTAAACTTCATGGTAGTAAAGGCTCTCAGGAAGAATTGGTTTGATTTCCTTTTTTTTTTTTTTTAAGAACATTTACATAGGATTAAGCTTGTTTATTCAGCAAATTCTTAGAGAGTAGTATTTTAGCTAATTGCAGAAAAACTAATTAGAAACATAAGGATTAAATTATTGGTCATTAAGTGTGTTAAAAATCAACTGGCAAAGTGTATTTTGAGTTTTTCCCAAATACAAATGTTGAAAAATATTTTCAGGTGTTTGACAAATACAAAACCGAGCCAAATTCTCACTGAAGAAGAATAACATAAAAATCGCAGATATGGTTTCTCTGCAGTCACGGTCTTTTGGCGAATAGAAAGCAGATCAGTACCATTTTACCTCTGGCAGAAGATGCAGGTGACAGAAGGTGCATATACACCTCAAAGCACTTGTATAAACGCACACATTTGTTGCATTATTTATATATTAGAAAACGATATATAATAATCACTTATTAAATTATATTCAACATAATGTAGATCTTGCATATGTGTATGCCTGGTTTGTCATCAAGAAGCCTCAGATGAACGCAAGAAAAAAAGTGAGCTCCATAGAAACATACAAACCACACACACACAAACACACACATAGGCCTTAAGCATCAAGTGGTATCTACATTCACAGGAGCCTTCTAAGCCTCACCCATCCAGATGTGTAGGTATAACCATCCTCCTGTTTCAGGCAACACTCTCTCTACCACTTAACAAGAAATCACAGCTTTTCTGACACCCACTTCCACAGGAAAGTTGTAGCTCTTTTTAAGGTAAAGTACTATAGCTATTGTATGTAATGGTTATGTATTTATTAGACATTTAGCATGTATACAACTCTTCTACTACTTTTATTAGGTTTTTATAGCCTTTTATGTGTGACTGATGAAATTTTTGAGTATTGTACTCCTAACCCTACTTCTCCCCTAAATCTTTTCTTATAAAGTTTGCATTGTACAATTAGCAAGCCATTTTTTTTTTTTTTTTTTTTTTTTGAGGCGGAGTCTCGGTCTGTCGCCCCGGCTGGAGTACTATGGCCGGATCTCAGCTCACTGCAAGCTCCGCCTCCCGGGTTCCCGCCATTCTCCTGCCTCAGCCTCCCAAGTAGCTGGGACTACAGGCACCCGCCACCTCGCCCGGCTAGTTTTTTGTATTTTTTAGTAGAGACGGGGTTTCACTGTGTTAGCCAGGATGGTCTCGACCTCCTGACCTCGTGATCTGCCCGTCTCGGCCTCCGAAAGTGCTGGGATTACAGGCTTGAGCCACCGCGCCCGGCCTAGCAAGCCATTTTTACAAATGCATATATTATGTTGTGGCAGAATTGACTGTACCCCTGTATATGTTTCAAGTCAACTCAATCATACATTGCTCAAGAAACAACTCTGGAATTTATTTTTCTCCTTTTTTTTGTTTGTAATCTTTGCATTCATATGTAAATTGTTAAAATGATCATGGAATAGTAGAAGTAACTTAATCATTTCAAATTAATTCAGTCCAACCAATACTTATAAAGTCTCATTTTGTTCATATTTGTTCATATTCTCAGAGAGGCAATCAGGATAGGTTTGGGTAAAATACAGTCTAGACCTCAAGGAGCTCAGAGGCCATTGAGAAATATAGAGATGTAAACAAATAAATAAACTGATGAGAAAATTTAGGAGACTTTCACCATGATCACAGCAAACCAGTAAAATTGGAACCTGTCAGTCCAGACTCTCAGGCAAGTGATATGTTTTTGTTCTTCCAGACCTGTGCAATCCTCTCCATTATAAGGTGCTGACCTCCAGGAGAACTAAGCTTCCAGAGTCCATTAGCCTGTGGCAATAACTGACATTCCCTACTGTCTGTTTTCTCCTCTGAAAGATGTCTGCCTTGTATCTCAGCTTCTAGGGACAGTGGTTCCAGTTTGGAAATTAGTAAATTCATAAAAAAAATCTATGCTAATGGAAAGATCCAAGGAAGATTTTTCAACAGTCCTTTCCTCATAGACCCTAAGCATTTGAACAGTGGCTTATGGAAAACATATCTGAACTTTTGATCTCCTGTCCCTAAAAGTAATAAGAATGGGAAAATCTCAAATCTAAAAGGAAGAAAGTCCCCCCACTCCCCAGAGCAGACAAATCTTTTCCTCTGTCACCTCTATCTCACATGAACCACTTTGGCGACCTTGCCTACATTGATGAGACAGCAAGTCTCTTATGAAATTAGCCTAGTAAATGGGAATTTAAGCTGACTTTTGCCTAATGTTCCATTATTGGAACACTAAGTATGTGAGACTTATCTATATCCTACTGCTCAAGGTTATCGCCAGGGTCTGATTGCGAAAATTCAAAAAATTGCAACCTCAGTCATAAACGGGTTAAGGGTTTGATGATAAAATCGTTCTAAATTCAAATGTCTGTATTATTTTAAATATGTATCAGATTCTTAAAGCAAAGGAAGAATGATTTAGCGTAAATGAGAACAATAAAACTTGTTTGTTTTGTTTTGTGATTTGGGATGGGCTGCATTAGTGGGAAGCATATTGAGGGTTAGAGTTGGGAGATTCCTTTTTCCTAGATTTGCTTCTTCTCTTGATTGGATGACTCCAGATTATACATTCAGGTACACTAAGCTTTATCTGCACTGTCTGCAAAATAAAGAGTCATTTTCACCATATCCAGCCATAGAGTCATTTTAAAGATGGAATAAGAATAGATGGGAAAATCCCTTTTAAGTATAAAGCCCAAAATGAGAATGGGAAGCAGTGTATGAATTGCCTGGTAATATCTGCTACTATTGAGAGAAATTATTTTGATGATTTTATTTCCTGGATCTTTTTTCTCGCCACAAAACTTGCCCACAAATTGGTGTCATAGATAGCTCGTTCACATTAAAGGTTTACAACTGGCCAGATGAACAGGAGAAGGTGAAGTGGAGGGGGAATAAAATGGGTGAAGACACGTGCGTGCATAAAGACGACATTGTGCCTCCATTCTCTCCTCTGCAGGTCTGCAGCGTTGTGGACTCTGGGTCAGTACTACCCCCAGCACGTGGCTGGAGAGCAAGGAAAGAAAACGTTATCTCCCCCAACGCCCCTGAAGCCTTCAATAAGCAAAACCGTGCTCTCCTTCAATTTCAGGCTCCACGTGCATCTCAGACTTCTAACAGTGTGTCTGCACAATGCTGAATCCATCGCTCCGTTCCTCCAAAAGTGTTTGTGAATATTCATCAGTGTTTAATGTAGAAAAGAAGAAGGGGTGAAGAAACTGGGGTCTGAAGAAAGGTGTTTGAATTAAAATATATATAAATATCATCAGAGACTGAAAGGCTTCTCTCATATTCACTTCCAATGGGACACACAGCTTGAGATAAACGATATTGATTTCCCAGGAATCACTTTCCAAGAATGAACCAAATTTCACAGATGCATTGGCCTAGTAGGATATTTTCAAAATGAGATCTTTAAAAGCTTCTTCATGGGTCTTTTCTCTAAAAGAGTTATAGCAAAACTGTGATGCAATAAAAGGCTATTTTAAAAATGCAAATCCTTATTCATATGTGTGTTTGATTCCCCATTTTTCTTCAACAAATAACTTTGCTGTCATCTGTACTCATTTTCTTTATAATGTAAAGGCCACCACTCTCCCATCATCCCCCCCAAATAAAAATCTACTTCTGTGGGTATAACCAAAAGCACCTTAGCTCTTTCCGTCCAGTAGCTGTTTAAATACTCCTAGTCCTGTTTGCATATGATTCATAGATTAAGAGGATTTCTGAACCGGGAGAAAATTCTGAAATTATAGGTTCCAAGCCTTTCACTTTACATATAAGGGTATGGGGGGAGCTTAGGGAGATGACAGTACTGCCCAAGATTATTCAGTTAATTATTTGACCAGCTGGAAGGAAAACTCAGGTTTCCTTACTGTTTGTAGGTGACCACTAGTCCTGTTCTCTGCCACCTTTGCAGAAGGCAGGTAACCATTAGCAGTAGTAGTATTCATAACAACTGTTATAATGGATGACCTTTTTTTCTGCAAAGTGAAAGACATTATTTTATTTCCTGGACAACAGAAAAACATTGATGAAGAGTAGTGTATAACTTTCAGGATAATTTGAATTTCTCTTCTGTTTTTTTTTTTTTTTTTTTTTTTCACCTTTTTTCTTTTCTTCTTCAATACTCTTCCCTAGCTAAACCCTACCCACCCAGGGAGGGAGAAGTCAAACAAACAGAAAAAAGGCAAAAGAAAAAAGGTAAGAGGAGACAAATAAAAGAAACATTCACTTCCTTATTAATATTTGCATGGACAAAGCATTTTGTTTGTTATTTCCAATTCAAAGAAGAGGGGACATATGTTCTTCAATATATGTATACAGTTAAATACTAAAGGTCTTCTTTCATATGAATTACAAGGTAAAGGCAAAACAGAGAATTCTAAGTAAATATGATATTTACGCAGCTTTTGAGAAATTATCATTGACTCTTTAAAATGATTCTACTTCGAGTAACATTTTTTGTTACCAACATATATTTTTATTCATTATTATTAGAATACCAATAGAGTTACAGATGGTACTGAAGTTAAATTGTGTGCATCGTCTTGATTACCACAATAAATTGTCTGTATGTGGGGATTTGGAGCTTAAAAGATTCACTTGTATTTATAGGTGAGATAAAATTCCTCTTAGCATTGCACACTTAATGGCCTACTTCGTTTAAAAGATATAAAGCATGCATTTTGTGGAGTGCCTACAACAGTGCTTAGACATGACAACTCATGCCTTTTGCTTCAATTATTTTTTCCCTTGTTACCTATAATTTCACTTAGAAAACAACAAAAATAAATACTATAATATTACTCTTGAATCTGACCCTGCCCGCCTTCTTCACGATGAAATCCTAAAAGAAAAATTACTTCATAATTAGTAGACCAAAAATACAGCTTTCTAAAATCAGTCACGAAAGGAAGGCCAAGTCTTCTCTATCCTGACATTCTTTTCCAGATTAATGTAGAAGTTGCTGTTTGATCATCTGCTAAATACTCATGGTTGTGTTTCTTGCTATGAGAAGACAGAATACAGTCAAATACATAGACCCTGAGCTCAAGAAAACAATCATTTACTTTGGACTGAAAGACAATCCATATATTTTTTGAAATAAGCTCCTTACATTCATGAGCAATTACATGCAAAAGACCATTGGTCTGGGATCTAGGAGTCCTGAGCCTTCTGACTGCCCTAGTAATGTATTCTCTTTTTTACCTTCCCGTATTTCAGATTCCTCAAATTTATAACTGCAGGGGTTATTGTTCATTCATTTCATCAACACAATTTAATTGAGCACATACTAGGTGTCAAAATTTCTGTCAAGCTTTGCAGAGTAAAAGTAATTGTCGTAAATTCATCAAACATGGTGGAGATAAACTGTGGTAGTGACTGGTGAGGGGGCCGGAGTAGACTGCGGGAACACCCAGAAGAGGGGGTTAGTCCTGTCCAGGGATTAACAAGAGGGCTCTGGAATTCTTTCCAGGCTTTTAAAGCAATTCTACGTAAGATTTTAGGAAACAGTTTATTTGGAGTTACTAATTTCCTGCTTGTAAGTGGCTTGCTGGGAGGATATCATCATAAACCCCATAAGCATAAGGCAGCAGCAGCAGGCCTGACTCCGTGGGAGCCTCCTGGTGCAGCTGTCTGAGTTGCTCACAGTCACTGCAGCCGCTGCAACGGGGAGACCATCACCTTATTCTATGAATGAGGGCTCTATAATTTTTTTTTTTTTTGTCCATTTCACAGTCTCTGCAGTATCTAAACTAGGGTTTGAACCAAGGTCAAAGTGACTGCACAAAACCTGAGTTGAAAACTGCTTCTAAACTCTAAAATGATGGCAGACCACTCTCTATTTGACAATTTTGTGTGAATATAGCTCTTTTCTTTTTTGAATTTCAAGAGCATCTGTACACAGATGTTCCACAATGAGCCCAAACTCAACAGCTCTGAAATACCCTTCCCTCAATTGTTTTCTTCTCAGATTACAGCTCAGACGAAAGCAGTGTTTTGTTATTTTTGATGTTTTTATTTTTGGTGTTGCCAGTAATTTTTTTTTTTTTTTTTTTGCTATGTTTTGATTCTCAGGTTAGAAATAGTTTTTTTTTTACAATAGACTGTTTTGCTTTATTCTTTTCACTTTCATGCTCTGAATATAATTTACCAGTGATGTAATCTAATGCAACAAGTTGGTAATTCTGTACCAAGAGTTATGTTGTTTACAACTGAGCCCTTCATATGTGACAAATATAATCAGCTAATGATGTGCAAATATAAAGGGTGAGGCTAGACAGATTTCTTTTTTTGCCCTGGTATTTAGTATTTGAGACTACATAAATTAGTCAGTACTTCTTTGTTGAGTGAAAGGATGAAAGACACAAGTTCCATTCTGTTGAATTGTTGTTTTCTCTTGGGATGATCTCTCAGTTTTCCACTTATTTATTTTACCTTTCCCACGATTTGATTCTAGTTCTGGATATCCAAATATTATGTCATAATTTTTGCAATGGTCTTTTCCATTAGTTTTCTCACTGACAGAGCCAAGTAGTACCCAGCTCTAGTCCCATTAAGCCATCTTTTAAAAACCCTATTTTTAATAAGTTTCCTTCAAAAATACTTAACCAGGTATGCCAGCCTTAAGCTTGGCTTCCAGAGGTGGCATCATGGGGATGAAAGAGCAGAATTACTTACACATGGTAGGTCGCAGCTAATCCTAAAGTTGAGGAAATCATTTGTGGTACTGAAAGTTGGTCAAAGAATCAAAAAGTAAGACCAAGTTCAGGAGTAAGGGACCTGTTGTTAGGATCGGCTTCGTCAGAAGCTGAGGACTGTGCCTCCAAAGGCATCACTCTGCCAGTGTTTAACGTCAAATACGGTAAAGCTGTTAAACCTTTAGGGTTAGGAATAATGTGTCATAGCTTAATCGGAAGCTATTAAACCTTTTATAATATTGGGTATATAAGGTAAATAAATAAATAATTATAAATAAAAGCATAAATAAAAAATTAGAATTTTCTGGAATATGAGAAGCTAAGAGTGGTGGCTGGATTACTTTGAAGGGTTTTATAGGAGACTAATAAGAAAAAACACAAATCTTTGAAAAAATAAAATGTTTCCTACTTTAAAAGCTTCCACAAATTTCACTCTGCTTCTATACACCCCTATTTCCCTCCTCCCTATGTATGAACACTTCTCACAACACACTCACATGCATGCACACACTCACTCATTATAAAGGAGTGCCAAATTATGCTCAGAATTTGTTGGTTCTGAAGAAAAGTTACGTAAATGAATGAATTGGATGGTACTGAATGATAAGATTGGGAGAAAGAAAAAATATGGAAGGTAGACATTTTTAAAAATTAAAAGTAGAGATGATGTCTTTATATTTTAAAAAGCTCATTGTCCATATGATGAGGGAAAGGAGGCAACCAAGGAATTTCTGTTTATTCAGTAGTTTTCAGAATTGAGAGTTTCTCTTCTAGAACCGTGTCTTTCTCCGTAGATATCTATTCTTTTTTGAATACAATGGGGCTAAACTTCCAATAGCTAATCATGATACTGCATTGAGTGGTTCTAAATTACACTGAAAATCCTCGTTGTTCAGGAAACCATGATCTTAAAGTGTAGCTCAATCAATCCATACACATTTATAAACCTTTTTCATCTTGCATGGGTCTAGGCATAATGTTTCTAAAAGAAAAATGAACATCTCTGTATGTCTCATTCTGCTCATTGGAACTTAGGAAAATGCCTGATTAGAAAGATAGGCTTGAGTTGAGTACTGGCCATCTGGCTGGTAGCACAACCAATGGGGTCAATGCCAAACATTTAGAAGTGGATGGGATAAACATGTACTGATAATTTGAACAAACATTGATCTTTATCGGTGTTTGTAGATCAGAAAATAATGGCAGCCCAGAGACAGAAGGAGTGGTCCTACAAGATCATAATGTGGCTGCTTACGTGTGTGTGTGCGTGTGTGTGTGTGTTAGTTGGAAACTAGTATATTTGCAAAGAGACCAGACATTGGAATCCAGCCCAGTCTGAATTCAGATCCTGACTCCGCAACTTACTAATTATGTGTCCTTTGGGAAGTTAATTAATCTCAGTTTTCTCTACATGTAATGGGGATGATAACTATACACAGGCTTGTTGTGAGAACAAAGAGCGACAATTCATGTAAAATATCTAAATCGATGATGGGCACATAACTAGATGAATTTAAGTTGCCTTCATCTTCTATTGCTTTCTAAGCTCATCATCTCCAGTTCCAACTATTGTCCTTGAAAAATGATATTCCCAAGACCATCTACTGTATCTTTTAAAATTTTTCCATCCACATGGTTTTTAGCACTTTCTTTATCATCTGTTCAGAATGTGGAGGATAATTCTGTACCAGGAGCTATGTTGTTTACGCATTACTTATGCTCCAAGACCAAACACAGTATACTTTTTAAGTTTTATCACATTTTTCTTGTATTCAACAAATATTTCTTAAGTACAGTGTCCCAGGCATCATGCATCATGCTATCTGATACAATACCTGGTGATTTTTAAAGGGAACAGAAAGCATGGACCTCATATAACTTTTCAAGGGATGAGGCAGGGTGGGACAGCTGGCTGGAGAAAATGTTTGAATTTCATTCTAGTTCATATATATAATTTATTTTTAAAATGTGAATATATTAAAATAGGGCCTCCCAAGCTCATGTTTTGAAGATCATAAGCTTAAAAAGAAGGAAATTCTGCACTTATACAGGCAGTAGGAACCAAAGTAGTTTAAAAACAAAATGAAATAAAAACAGGGAAATACTGTTTTGGGCAAGAGAGTCACACCAATTAGTATTTTAGAAAGTTTGCTCCAATTTCAGTATGGAAAGTGTCTTGGGTGGAGATGGAGATAGAGTATTGAGGGTAAGAGACTGTGTTAAGAGACCCAATCAGGGGATTTGGAATAGTAAAAGAATATATATATGATAATGGTAGCCTGAACTAAAACAATGACAATTGGAATGGAGAGAACTTTGTAACTTTAGTCATACTGTATTGGAATCATCATGATCTGGTGAACAAAAAGGAAGGTAAGAATAAGAATAAATAATTAGTTCAGTATTTCTAGTTCTATTGACAATCTAGTTTGCTCTCCTGAAGAGCTGGGAAGCTCACAAATCAATGTCTAAAATTAACATATCTTTATAACACACAGAAAAGAGGTGATAAATGGTCCCACGTTTAGATGACTTCCAAATCATAGTTAAAGCTTCTCATCTTTCTTTAGATAAATATAATAATAAGTGTCACAAGACTGAAAACATATATTTATATTCAGATGACAAATCATAATATGTCATAAGGTGATGGTTTTTAATTACCCAAAGACAGGTGAGCAATGAATTCCATATTCAGGACATAAGAAAGATGACATTGACCTAAGTTTGGTAGTCTCCCATGCCTTCAGAATAAAATTTTAGTTCCTTGCTTCTGTATATCCCATCATGATCAAACTCTTGGTTATTTAATCTTCTGGCACTCCTTATGTCTCAGTCTGTGCTTGGATTTGCCAATTTATTGGCTGTGTTTATATCTGACTCTGTTTTGGATGCCTGCACATCACCTTCCCCTTGCTCACTCATCAACAATGCACTCAATGCACAGGATGAAAATACTCCAGAGCCTTCCTTGATCTCTCCAGGCAAGATATTCCTTTTCTCCTTTATGGGGTCTTTTGTGTCTAGTACTCCACCTCTACTAGGAGGACCAACTCAGTGACAGGTGTTTATTTTGAAGATGATGTAGCACGCGGGTCCTTGAGCTCTTTGAGGCCCTATCTTACTCACTTTCCTACTTTTATTGCATTTCACAGTGATGACCACAGAGAATTGCTTACTGGTAAAATAGAGGTTTAGATAAGGGGAGGACAGTCTTAAATGAAGACTAAAAAATCTGAGTAGAAACTGTACAGGTCTCTAAAATGGAAAATGTTTGGGCAACAGTAAAGTGACTTATGTTTCCAAGTCACACAGGGAAGTGCGTTCAAGATTGTGAGCACTTGAAGAGAATATCTATGAGATTGGCATTACCATTTTTCCTATGTGTGTGATTTCTAGATGTTTTCTTTATTTGAGCTTTGCAAAAATCATCTCAGCCAGGAAGGACAGCCAAGATGGTGACCATTTGACAGATGAGGAGGCACAGGTATGAAGGTCACAAGAGTATTAACTGGGTAGGCAAAGCATCTTCTCTCTGATTTACTTGTTTCAGCCTCCAACACCCTCTCATTTTGCAAGTAAAGAAATCAAAACTCTGAACAAGTTGGGGAGATACCTAGTCATTTGGAGGAGAGCCTGGTTGTGTAGGGCCTTGAAGTCTGATGAGTAAGCAAGGTATGGCAGGAGTGAATGTGTGAGATAGAATGGAAACATCACAGCTATGGGTTCCGGTACCTGGTGTATCCAGTTGTTCGCTGACTGACTTGGTAAATTGGGGGCATGTATTTCTTTCTCTGTGATATAGTATTCCTCCATGGAAAATGAAGATGATGATGCCTGTTACCCATGGGGAGGTCATGACAAATGAGGGTTGTCATGAACCACCAACAAAGACAACAGTGCTTGGCACAAAGAAAATGCTTAATTAATGATAACTACAGCTATGCAATTATAACTATCCTGTGAACCTCTGTAAAGATTTTTGACTAAGGAAATGATATTTAGAAGATGAATGAATTGGGATCATAATGTTGTAACATGAGAATGTTTTTAGCTTTCAGTAGCTACCACTCCCTCCTGATTTTATCACTAGGCCTCTTGGTCTGGATTTTTGTATTTTGGGGATGAGAGCTATTTATTGGTCAGGAATGGACAATAAACTGCCATGGTTTGTCCCCAGTCACCATCTAGTTTCTGTGATCCATGATGGATGTCTCTGCTTTCTATATTTATTCTCTTCTAGAAAGATATTTTCTCACTGGAAGGGAAGGGCATGAGCAGAGCTCAGGACTAAATCTCAAGCCCAGGCCTCTGGTTTTTGACATTCTCTCACATGCTTTTACTCTTACAAAATGTATCCAAGCTAAGGCACTGGAAAGAAGACCCGAATGTATTACATTGAGGTAAATATTAACTATAGAGAGTTCCTTATGTCGATTTTGGAAATGCCACCCTTCAAAATAACTCAGTAAGAATCCTGGGTGTAATATGCTGGACCTAACTGTAGTGTACTATTTGTTAAAACTGTACACTGGAGAAAGTTTGCAAGTCAGAAGTCAGAGGAAAAGAGTGGGTCCCAAGAGACAATCATTCCTTCAGTTACTCTGTGGTCCAGATAACAAACCCACCTGATATTAAATAGGATTCTTCAGTACTCTATGAAATGACCTACCAGGTACTCAAATATAATGATTTTTTGAGCCATTTCAGGCCTCTAGATAATGATTTTTTGGGGACAGGCTAAAAATAAAAGCTTGTTCCAGGCAAAATGCTTCAGCATGCTCTACTTTTCCTTGTAAAATGATGTTCTTCTTGCTCATCCGGAATTACAATTGTGATTCTTAAGCAAATGTTGGCTGTAGCTATGAAGACATAAAATGCTATAAATGTTATATGGACATGTCCAGGTATTCAGTGCTGTAATTTAAAAGCATCAATAAAGTTTAAGTTGTATTAGAGTTTGCAAATCTGTCACGGTCAGATGAGTTCAATTTCCATTTTTCCCTCACCAAACCCTTCAAATTATGCATGAACAGATTAAAAATAGCAGGAAAATACATTGTATTGTGTTCACTAAATATCTCCCATTTTGAAGAAAATCTTTAGCAATCAAATAACATGAGAAAAGACACACTGGAAAGCAATTATAACCCCGGGAAAATTTCATTTCATTGCTGAAGACACAAAGTGGTGTATTTCAAAACTGTGAGCAAAGATTAATGGTGATGAAGGGAGTGGTAAGTGCCTGTGAACCAAGACATTTAACTTTAATGTCATTGCAAAACATGAGTGGTCATGATTTCAAGTCTCAATCTCAAACATCAACGCATTCATTGCTATTTTTTCTTCCTTTTTTATCCCCCCAACATTGTACTTTGCAAATTGAATGGTCTGACAAGGAGTTGGTTTGAAAGTTAAGGGTTCTTTTCCTGAATAAGGTTAAGTTTAGCTTTGATGACAGCACAGCTTGGAAATCTCCTGCCAAGCATTTCCTCCGGGCAAGAAGGCAGAGGATTTTCACTTTCTCTGTCAGCTTTAGCTCCATCTCAAGTGGTTAGGAGTCAAGCCTTGGAAGAGCAAAGACAGAAGGAAAAAAATAAAATCTTTAATGCGTAGCATTGGTCTGAGAGTTCCAGACAGAATTTTTCAAGTGCATTTTGATGAACTGGGTCACAGATTCTAGTTCCTTAAAGTCTGTAAAATGTGTTAGGGAGGGATTCTCATTTCTTTAAATGGAATTTTAACTTGGGACTAAATTTAGTGTACTAAGAAAATGTGAATGGGTACCATTTGATACTAAACATCATATTTGCCATACAGAGTTGAGCAGAATGTATGTGAAAAGTTAAAAAAATAAATTGTTTGCTTATGTTTCATATCTATTAATATTTGGGCTGTATAGTGCTTTTTTTCTGCCCATAATCTGTGCCTTCAAAACAACTGGACCCTGATGAAATCCCTACCTTGGTCATCTCCCTGTAATTCCTGCATGTATCAGGCTTCTGTCCCCTATTACTCACCCAGGAACCTGCTTTTGATTTTCTAGGGTACTCCCCGGGACAGGGCTTCTCAAACTTTATTGTGAGCATGAATTACCTTTACAAAAATGCATATTATGATTTAGGGTCAAGCTCCTAGGTGCCTCTGATGCCTCTGGCCCATGAACTGCATGTAGATCATCAAGAACCTGGAGCACTGGTGGTCTCTCTTCTCTAGCTATCCCTCATCTTACTACTTCATGCAACTTCCCCCACAGGCCCACTCAGATCCCCAGAATCAACCTAACCCTTGTGATAGCACAAAAAGAGAGCTTGGCAAACAGGCCCCAACCCCATGGTTGAGGGAAAGGAGATAGTAGATTGGGAAAATAAGGGGTTATTCATCCAGGCATTATGTTGACAGGCTTTCCCTTTGCATCACAAAATGTCTTGCAAGGTAAGCCATATCTGTACTGTTGCTGTCATCATCATCATTATAATAGCATACACCAATTACTGAGTCCCCACAATAGGCCACTTGGACAGGTAATTTACATAAATTAACTGATTGAGTTAGGTGTTACTGACCTGGTTTTATAAAGAAATTGAGCCTCAGTGCATTTAAGTAACTTGCTCAAGGTCACAGTGCTGGGATTGGCACTAGATCTGCCCAAGGTTCATTGGCATTAATCACTTAGCTACTATCCAGCAGAATGGGCCCAGAACACTTGGTTGATCCATTCTATTTATCTGTTCTCAATCTTGGGACCAATTTCAGAATGTTTAGGACAAATACAAATGATTTCTACATATACTCTGCAAAGCACGATGTGTATCAGAGTACACTCAAACGAAACTTTAAATCACCAAGTAGGGACTAAAGACCCACTTTTAGAACTTCCAAATGGAAACTTCATTTGAGCCCTTCCTTGAGATCTTAGATCAGAAGTTAAAAAAAATCATGTACATATGACCACATCTTCAGGATCTACCAGAGACACCAAAACACACAGGCTGAGAAAAAAAGGAGGCAGCAAAACACACGGAGGAAAAAGGAGAATTTTCTCTGTATTAGTCCGTTCTCATGCTACTAAGAAGAAATAACAGAGACTGGGTCACTTATAAAGAAAACAGGTTCGGCTGGGTGTGGTGGCTCACGCCTATAATCCCAGCATTTTGGGAGGCGGAGGCAGGCAGATCATGAGACCTGCCTGGCCAACATGGTGAAACCCCATCTCTACTAAAAATACAAAAATTAGCTGGGCGTAGTGGTGCATGCTTGTCGTCCCAGCTACCTGGAAGGCTGAGGCAGGAGAATCGCTTTAACCCCGCAGGCGGAAGTTGCAGTGAGTCGAGACGGCACCAATGCAGTCCAGTCTGGGAGACAGGGCAAAATTCCATTAAAAAAAACAAAAACAAAAACAAAAACAAACAAACAAACAAAAAAACACACACAGAAAACAAAACAACTTAATTGACAAAGTTCCACATTGCTTAGGAGGCCTCAGGAAACTTACAATTATGATGGAAGAGGAAGCAAACATGTCCTTCTTCGCTTGGTGGCAGGAGGGAAAAGTACAAGCAGGGGAAATGCCAGATGCTTACAAAACCATCAGATCTCATGAGAACTCACTCACTGTCATGAGAACAGCATGGGGAAAACTGCCCCCATAATCCAATCACTTCCTGTTGGGTCTCTCCCATGACACATGGGTATTATGGAAACTATAATTCAAAATGATATTTGGGTGGGGACATGGTCAAACCATATCAATTTCCAACTTTGGATTGGGTCTACTCTACTGTCACTACTTCTAGGGCTACAACTAATGGCTTTTACTTTCTTGAAAATTAAAATTTTGTTTCCTAGACTGGACATATCGCTAGGCCTCTACGTTTCAGTGACCTTCTTGGCCTCAGTAGCAGTTTACTTTGACTTTCAATGAATATTCGAGAAGATGGGGCTATGGACCTTCGGATTCTACCTGTCTTCTTGCCTCAGTAGATGCTTTATATGGTGTGGCTGTGTCCCCAAATCTCATCTTGACTTGTAGCTCCCCATAATCAGGACCCTGTGGGAGGTAATTGAATGATGGGATTTTCCTGTGCTGTCCTCATGCTAGTGAATAAGTTTCATAAGATCTGATGGTTTTATACAGGGCAGTTCCCCTGCACACGATCTCTTGCTTGCCACCATGTAAGATGTGACTTTGCTCCTCCTTAGCCTCCCACCACGATTGTGAGGCCTCTCCAGCCATGTGTAACTATGAGTCCTTTAAACCTCTTTTTCTTTATAAATTACCCAGTCTTGAGTATTTCTTCATAGCAGTATGAAAATGGACTAAAACAGTAAATAGGTACTGGGTAGTGGGCTCTGCTGTAAAAATACCCCAAAATGATGTGAAAGTGACTGTGGAACTGGGTAACTGGCAGAAGTTGGAACAGTCTGGAGGGCTCAGAAGAAGACAAGAAAATGTAGGAAAGTTTGGAACTTCCTAGCGATGCATTGAATGGCTTTGACCAAAATGCCGATAGTGATGTGGACAATAAAGTCCAGGATGAGGTGGTCTCAGATTAAGATGAGGAACTTGTTGGAAACTGGAGAAAAGGTGAAGCTTGTTATGCTTTAGCAAAGAGATTGATAGCATTTTGCCCCTGTCCCAGATATCTGTGGAACTGTGAGTTTGAGACAGATGATTTAGGGTATCTGGTGGGATAAATTTCTAAGCAGCAAAGTGTTCAAGACATGACTAGGGTACTCTTAAAAACATTCCGTTTTATTCATCTACAAAAATATGATTTGGAATTGGAACTTATGTTTAAAAGGGAAGCACAGCATAAAAGCTTGGAAAATTTCCTGCCTCACAATGCAACAGAAAACAAAAAACCATTTTTTGATGAGAAATTCAAGCCAGCTGCAGAAATTTGCATAAGTAACAAGGATCCAAATGTTACTGGCCAAGACAATGGGGAAAATGTCTTCAGAGCATGTCAGAGGTATTCATGGCAGCCCAGCCCATCACAGGCCCGGAGGCCTGGAAGGAAAAAATAGTTTTGTGGTCTGGGCCCAGTACCTTGCTGCTTTGTGCAGTCTCAGGACTTGGTCCTCTGCATCCCAACCATGGCTAACAAGGGCCAACGTAAAGCTCAGGTCATTGCTTCAGAGGGTGCAGGCACCAAGTCTTGGCAGCTTACATCTGGTGTTGGACCTGTGGGTACACAGAGGTCAAGAATTGAGGTTTGGGAACCTCTGCCTAGATTTCAGAGGATGTATGGAAATGCTTGGATATCCAGGCAGAGTTGTGCTGTAGGGGCAGAACCCTCATGGAAAACCTTTGCTAGGGAAGTGAGGAGGGAAAATGTGGGGTTGGAGCTCCCACACAGAGTGCCCACTGGGGCACTTCCTAGTGGAGCTGTGAGGAGAGGGCTACCATCCTCCAGACCTCAGAATGGTAGATCCTCCAACAGCTTGCACCATGAGCCCGGAAAAGACACAAACACTCAACGTCAGCCCATGAAAGCAGCCAGGAGTGGGGTCGTACCCTGTAAAGTCACAAGGGGTGGAGCTGCCAAAGACCAAGGTAATCTACTTCTTTCATTGGTGTGACCTGGATATAAGACATGGAGTCAAAGAAGATCATTTTGAAGTTTTAAGATTTGATTTCCCCACTGCATTTTGGACTTGCATGGGGCCCGTAGCCCCTTGGTTTTGGCCAATGTCTTCCATTTGCAATGGGTGTATTTACACAATGCCTGTCCTCCCCTTGTATCTAGGAAGTAACTAACTTGCTTTTGATTTTACAGGCAAAAGGGACTTGACTTATCTCAGATGAGACTTTGGACTGTGGACTTCTGAGAAAATGCTGAAATTAGTTAAGACTTTGGGAGACTGTTGGCAAGGTATGATTGGATTTAAAATGCGAGGACACGAGATTTGGAAGGGGCCAGGGTTGGAAGGATGTGGTCTGGCTGTGTCCCCACTCAAATTTCATCTTGAATTGTAGCTCCCATAATTCCCATGTGTGTTATAGGAGGGAATTCAATTACCAGTGGGAGGTAATTGAATCATGGGCGTGAGTTTTTTTCTGTGTTCTGCTTGTGCTAGTGACTAAGTCTCACAAAATCGAATGGTTTTATAAAGGGCTGTTCCCCTGTGCACACTCTCTTGCCTGATGCCATGTAAGACATGTCTTCACTCCTCCTTTGCATTCCGCCATGATTGTGATGCCTTCCCAACCATGTGTGAGTCCATTAAATCTCTTTTTCTTTATAAATTATGCTGTCTCAGGTATTTCTTCATAGCAGTATAAAAATAAGACTACTACAAAGCTCACATGCAGACTTCACTCCTGAAGCTGGCCCCGTCCTGCTCTCCAACCTAACCTGACTGGTTGTTTACAACTCACAAACCTGCACGATGGATTTATGCATTAACATTACACTACTAAGGACATCCCAAGATAAAGTTAACATTCTAAAAACCAAAGTTTTCCTTCAAAAGCTCTCAGAATGGCCACTGAATCACATTTATTGTGGCTGCTCTGACACTCCCACAATTCATTTTTATTTTAGTTCTAACAGAAATTGTAAATGATCACTGAAGTAATAATATTGAGAAAAAGAAATTGGGAGAAACTTACTTCAGAACTATAGAGGCCATAACAAAATGATAGAGTACATTCTTTCACCTTGATTTTAGAAATAGTTTTAAATGATTATACAGATACTTTTCATGTTTGCTTTCCAGAACTTAGGGCATACAGTAAAAACCCTGATATTTAAATTAACATCAGACTGATTTATATTGTAACAATAATCTTGAAACATGCTTTATGAAGTATATGTATAAAATATACATATAATATATATATGACTCAGATTTCAATTACGCAAACACTATCTTGGGGGCCGAGGACAAAGCAAAAGCAAAACATTAATGATGAGGCTAATGAACAGAGTCCATAACTTTTACCAGTGTTGATACTGAGATGAACCAATATTATGGAATGTGAAAAATGCATTGAAATATTGCTGCTCTAAGCTTGTATCACAGACTTTTGAGAACAAATTTATATATGCAAAATCCTCATCTTCTGAATCAATTTCAAATACTGCTTTCCTTCTTTAATCATTCCTGAGCTCCCTGATTGCATCTCTTTTCCCAAATTCAGAACAAGACAACGGGGGCACCTGTCACTTACTGCTTAACGTGATAGTTACTGTCTGTCTCTCCAACTACACTGTGATTCTCACAAGGTGATTTATACATTACTCTGTACACAAGAATGGTGAGCCCCACGGGGAGACGTTTAGTGGAAAAGAAGCATGGTTTTAGATGTACGCCCTTGAATACTCTATTTACCTTTTCTAAGCTTTGTTTTCTTTGACATAAGATGACAGAATTACTTTTTCTTAGCAAGATTGTGTTGAGGAGGATTAAATATGATCATACATAACAGTTGTGGCTTATTGTGAAGATTCTGTAACTGCTGCTTCTCCTTCGTTTTCAAATGTCAGTGAAGATCAAATGTCTTCTGACTCACTGAGTGATTGATATAATTTCCATAATCATTAAACATTGTTACTCCTCAATACTATTCTCTCCCTTTTTGGCTAGGTTTAAGAGTAGTGCATTTACCTGAGTGGTCCAGGCTGAGAGACAAGTCCTTCTCAGTTACTATTGGGTGACCTGTAGGTTGAGCAGTGCTTCAGGGCTGCATGCCTGGTACCAGATGTTTGAGTGAATCGTAGAAATGAGGAGTAATTAAATTGATTCTTATTTACAAGCCTTGCCCTTCAACTCTTAGGACTTCTGATGGGTGGCCCAGCAAAAAGAAAAAATTAAACATAGCAGGATGCTACCTTTTCCTTAGGGTGAAACAGATCCCCAGAAAAATCCTGACATCACTTGGGCTGACTCCAGAGGACACAGGAGTCTTAGAGGTGATTTGGCCTGAAGATGGCTCTGCTACGGAGGACAAACAAGGTGGCTCTATAAGAGGGGATGCAAAACTGCAGGAAACCCAGGTTTCAGTCAGTATTTGGGTATTAGATGAGCAACCAGAGAAGCAGCCAGAGTGTGGGCAATTTGAGCCTCTGGACTGGGATTTCAGGATATAGGTAGGGAGTAAGAAATACATGGCAGGACGTAAGTGCCTGCAGCTTCGAAATCAGGTTACAGATTGAGAATTAGGAGTTATCATTTAACAGATATAAAGTTTTACAGTGAAACAAGATGAATAAGTTTTAGAAATTTTTTCTATAACATTATGACTTCAGTTAATACTGTAGTGTGCATTTAAAAATTTGTTAAAAGAGTAAATATCATGTTAAGTGTTTTTTTTAACCACAGTTCAAACTAAAAACATATTATAAGAAATAAAATGGGGTGTGACTTAAGATGTAGAGGAATTTAAGTTATTGAGGTCAGTCAAAACAAGATTATGTCAATAAATTTGAAAACCAAGATAAAAGGGAAATGTTTTGAGAGAACCATAACCAATCAGTGGTGTCTTGAAAAGAAACATATATGAATAAGAGACCACAGTAATTTAGAGTAAATTCTAAATTCTAAAGATAATTCAGCATTATTCAATATGACAAACATGGCTTCAGATTAGAAAAATATTTAATATTATTTACCAAATTGAAAGTGAAAAGGAGATAACTAATATGATTAGTTCAATACACTGAAAAAGTCAATATCCAATAAAAATATCTTAACATCTGTTCTTGACAAAGACTTTTAGCCAGTTAGGATTGGCAGGGTGTCTATGCCAATCTAGAGCAAACATTACCCTTATTGATGAAATGCTGAAAAGATTGTTTTAGAATCATGAAAAAGACACTTATGCCCACCATGAACATTACTCACTTGACATTGCAAATGAGGCCCTAGCCAGCAATGTATGCAAGAAAAAGAAAGAAAGTTTCTGTTGATTGGAAAGCAGGAAGCATAACTCTCATTATTCATGGGTGATATGACTGTATATTTAGAAAATCCTAAACAATCTACATAGAGATTATGAGAATGAAGAAAAGTGTTTATCAAGTTACTATGAATAAAATCAATGTACAAAGATCAATTGTGTTTAGATACACCAGCTATAAATGAAAAGGTGATTTTAAAAATGGGAAATTCATAGTAGCTTTAAGAACCTTGGAATACCGGCCAGGTGCAGTGGCTCATGCCTGTAATCCCGGCACTTTGGGAGGACGAGGCGGGTGGATCACCTGAGGTCAGGAGTTCAAGACCAGCCTGACCAACATGGAGAAACCCTGTCTCTACTAAAAATACAAAATTAGCTGGATGTGGTGGCACATGCTTGTAATCCCAGCTACTCGGGAGGCTGAGGGAGGAGAATTGCTTGAATCTGGGAGGTGGAGGTTCCAGTGAGCCGAGATCATGCTATTGCACCTCAGCCTGGGCAACAAGAGCAAAATTCCATCTAAAATAAATAAATAAATAAATATAAAAAATAAAAAAACCTTGGAAAACCTTGGTAAATCTAACAAAATACATGAAAAAATTATAAAATATTCTGGAAAGACCTTTTAGAAGACCTAAAAAAAAATAGAAATACTTTTTTTTCCTAGAAAGAATCAATACCATAAAGTTTGCAATTGTGATGTTCTCTAAATAGATCTATGAATTCATCGAAATTCAATCCACACCCCATTTCAGAATTCCTTTTCCTCTCTCCTTTCATTTTCTCTTTCCAGCTTCGCTTCCCTTTAACCATGACAAGCTAATAGTAAAGTTTATCTAGAAGATCGAGAAGAGTAAAGACCCAAGAATATGCAAGATGTTCCTGAAGAAGACGAAACTAATGAGAAGAAATATCTTGGTACATATAAGGAATTATAGAAATCTGTAGTAACTGCAGTGTGAGTATTGGCATGGGATAGAATATTACCACTGTAAAACAAAGTAAGACAAGCAAACACAGCCCCAGGTTATATGGCAACTTGGTTTATGACAGAATTAGTCCTGCAAGGTTTTTTCCAGTAAGAAATGAATAGAGTTTACAGTCAATAGAGAACAAAAAGAAATCATGTGGCAAGAAATTTAGCATACTTCTCATCCAGACACAAAATAATATGTGTCAGATAGACTAAAGGTTTAATTGTAAAAGGGAAAACTGAAAAAAAAACCTAAAAAATATATCAGACAATGTCTTTATGACTTTAAGCTAAAGAACTGTTTTTTAAGCAAAATACAGGGAATTTAAAACATCAGAAAATAATAGACTAATTCCCCCATGTAAAAATGAACAATTTCTGGGTACGCGTGGACATAAAGACGGGAACAATAGATGCTGGGAACTCCTAGAGTGGGGAGAGAGGGAGGAGGGTAAGTGCTGAAAAACCACCTATTGGGTACTTTGCTCAATTCCAGGATGATGGCCTGACTCATGCCCTAAACCTCAGCATCACGCAGTATACTCATGAAAAAAACTGCACGTGTACCCCTTGATTCTAAAATAAAAGTTGAAAAAAAAAAAAAAACTAAGCGCTTCTGTATATTAAAATATATATGTACATGTATATACATAAAAAGGGAGTAAAAATCTAGGCCACAGATTGAAAGATAATTTTGGCAACCACATAACTGACAAAATATTAGAATCTAGAATATATAAATAATTTCTACAAATCAATTTGAAAGAAGGCAGATGGTCCAGTAGAAAAATATTCAAAATATCTGAAGACAAAAAAAAAAAAAAAGAAACTCGAATGGCTCACAGTGTTTAAAAAGCCTCACTGGTACTTAGACAGATAAAAATCAAAGTGGAAATGAAATGCCATTTCACACCCTCCATATTGACAATAACCAAGGTTTCTTTCAATATGAAGTTTTCATGAGAGTCAATACAACTGGAATGCCTACATATTGTTTGTAAAAGATGAATTGGTACAAATATTTGGATGGTGATTTGATAATTTCAATAAAGTTAAAGATATGCATACCTCATGTCCAAGAAATCCCATTGCTAGGTAAATACTCTAAACAAGTGTCCTCCCCATGTGTGCTAGGATATGTGTGAAAGTATTCATAATGACTCTGCTTGTTAGAGCAGAAAACTGGAAGCAACACAAATATCCACTAACAATAAAATAAATAAGCCGTTGCATGTTATTCCAAAGGAAAATCATTCAGCACTGAAAATAAACTGTAGCTATATGCAATAGTATCAACAGAACTCAAGAAAATAAGATTGCCTGAAAAAGTCAACTCAATTTATTTATATGAAGTTTAAAATCACACAAAACTAAATATAGAAGTGTAGGTGGTAAAACTTTCTTAAAGAAAATCAAAGGATTAATAACACTAAATTCAACAGGATATGCAATCTGCAAAGGTGGAGGAAGGAGGGATCCACAGACCAATTCCGACATACTGGCAGTTATTTTCCCTAAATTGAGGTAATAGGCATATAGATACGTATTTGTGATTATTCGTGCCTTATACATAATGTATACATGTTTTATATTCCTGCAATTTACTGAAACAGAATAGTAGAAGGAAGAAATAAAATATGTAACATGTGAAGGAAAGTATATGAAAGATTGAGATATGATGTAGGAACCTTAGGAAACTGAGTCATGAGATACATGCTACTATATTTATCCAGACCACCTACTGTTTCACTTAGAGGTTTTGTAGAAGGTGTGTGCTCACTGCATGCCTTGCAGGCAGAAGACAAGGAAATGGGCTGAGCAGCATCTATGTAATGCCAACATTGTCCCCAGGGCTTGGGGACAATGCAGATGAGAAACTGTTACAGGACTTTTGAGACAGGGCTCCTGTGTGACCCTGTGTGACCTTTGACTGTCATGGTGTGTTTCTTCAGTATTTTACTAATTTGCTAATTAACAAATTTACTAAAAATGACTCTTTTAAAAAATCAACCTCTTTTAAAATGTTTTGTGACTGTTTACAGTGGAAAGTGGGATGCTTTCTGGATGCCTTGGGGTTCAAGACAACACATGGTAGCATTCCAAAAGATATGTGATACTTTTGTGGCAACAGACATCTCTCTGTTAAGGAGTATGGGATAATGAGTGTACTACCTTTGCATGGAAATATGGAAAGCAACAGTAACTAGGAATTGCTAATCCTACAGACTATACCATGTTATTCCTGAGTATCTCATGTTATCGCTGTGTACACATCTTGTTTTTTAAATTGGGCATTTAACCCTCAACACAGTCTTCCAGGTAAATATCATGCTTACTATAACATGAGATAACTGATACTGAACAAGAGCACATCATGTAGCTATGAAGTGAAGATCCGGGGTGTGAATTCAAAATCCACTCCAGTCCCTTGCTTTTAACAACTGTAGTATGCTTATCCCTTAGCCCTTCTCACCTAGGGACAGGATTTCATTGCGTGATAGCTCATTTTTCTTTATCAGAGGTAATATCTTGAACAATTTAAGCCATTGTGCATGTAGCTTGACAATTTTCTTCTCCCCCTGGGCATTTTTTAAATCATTACTTCCTGATTAAGGAGAAAAACAAAAACAAAAACAAAAACAAAAAAAAAAAACCACCTGCTATTTTTTACCTGGTATCATTTATTTTATTAAAAAAAAGGGGGGGGGCACTCAAAATGACTGCACAAAGTACTGTGATTCCCAGCCACAATTAGGTACATCATCAAATCAAATCAGAGGCCTGCGCTTCATACTAACTCACTCTGGGCAATTTGGCGCACTCTGCACAGAATCTCAGTTCTTAAAAAACTGGAGCAAATTATAGCTCCTCATCCAAAACCATAGTTGTGTGCCTCTGCTTAGAAGAGATGGAATTGGACCTGGGTACAGAATCTTGAGTTAGGACAGTCCTTATTTCTAGGTTCATTTTCATCACTCCCCACCACACCATTGCTTTATTCTCTGTTTGACCACTCCACTCCCCTCTGTATCCTCCACAAGCCATCATTCATATATGATTATGTGTATTTTATATTTAATCTTGCTACCTTTTTGAATTGTGTGTGTGTGTGTGTGTGTGTGTGTATTTAAGATGTGTAAAAGGAATTGGGATATACAGGAATGGACAACTACAAACTACAGTCAGGGCCAAACCCAGCCTACTGCCTGATTTTGTAAATGACACCTTGCTAGATCACAGCCATATCCATTAATTTGCATCATGTCTATGGGGCTTCTGTCGGTGTTGTGGGACAGTGTTGAGTATTGCAAGAGAGCCTCTGGCTCACAGCTCTTAGACCCTTTACAGAAGAAGTTTGCAGCCCCCTGAGCAACGGTGTTCCCTGCATTTCTCAACACCTCTAAAAGGACAAAATTGAGTATTCTCAGTAATGTTCCCCTAGCACCCTGTGTGAGAATTTCTCCAGGATGCACACTCAGAGCAGGAACTATGGGGTAACATCTGCTCTCCCTGCCAGCTGGCTCTCCAGCTTGGCCACACCCAGCCATACCACCCCTAGTGGGGCCCAGCTGCTTGCTTTTGCCAGAGTAAGAGATGTTCAGTGAATTCTCATCCTTGTTCGAGTGTGCATTCTTGATTTTTAATATGATTGAACTTTTCTTTAGATGTTTTTTATGTCTTTTGAGTTTTTTTATTTTTACTTTAATTTTTATTCTGAAAGCATTTGTGATCTATTTGGCCAGTTTTCTATTGGTGTAGTTTTCCATTTAGTTATGATTTTTGGTTTGCAGGACCCCTTATATATTATAACAGCAATTACTTACTGAATTGGGACACTACAAATAACTTCTACTTTTCCCTTGTCCATCTATTAGTTTTTCCTGTTGTGTCCAATACTGAAAAGAAATGCTTTTTTAGAAGATAAATGTGTGATTAGTGAAGCTATTGTTATTGTATTTCTATATTACATATAGTTGTATTATATATTGTTACTACATTATGTGTAATGTTACCTATAATATATAAGGTTATATATAAAATATTATGTTATATGATTATAATTACATTATTATTATTTCATTGTTATAATGTGGCAACCTAAGGTAAGAAAATTATTCTAAGCAAAAATTTTTTATGGATTCAATTTTTCCAAGTAATACAGATTAGTAACTGGTTTGATTGGAAGTAAACTGTTTTCCAATATTTAGAATAATTTTCTGGCCTCTAAAGGCAGCACATAGAGGACTAGTGGATGCATCCTTGTCAGTTTACTACATGTTCTAGAAAAGAGAAAACAGGCCTCATTGCATTACCTGAACACTCCACTCAGCACAGCTATTTATATATATAAAATATGTGGGACCTAGTTTATATCTGTGCTATATGCAATTTGAGTTTTGTTAATAGCTATGGTGGGTGGTTGGTCCCGTTTGTGGTCCTCCATAGCTGGCCTTTCTGAATATAAAATACAGCCAAGTCATTTTGAGAGGGTATGAGGAGGGTGCTGGTATACCAAGTGTTGGAAAGGTTCAGTAGCGCAGAGAAAATAAATGGGGGAGGGGTTGAGAGGTGATTTGGAATGAAGGGATATTGCAGCAGCTGTGTCCTGGATCCCATAAAGGGCTCTGGATGTGCCCGCCAAGGCCTAGGATGCGTGAGAATCAGGGTCGTGTGCAGCAAACAGGCACAAAGCTTATTGCAAGAGAGATGCAAGCTAAGGTTGATTAGGTCACTTATGACCCAGAGTTGGTGGACAGCAATAAAGTCAGCTCACACCCGGTCCTGCTGCGTGTCACTTCTGTTTGTTTGCTGAAGTCTGTCCGTCCAGGGCTGAGGTTTGGCAGCCCCTCTTGTACCTCCTCTCTCTGTCTCCTCCCTCTCCACCCTCTTTCTCCCCAAGGTACGTACCTACCATCTGCTAAAGAGTCAGGCCTCAGGTCTGAAATTCAGAAGATTTTACAGGAGTTAGCTTAAAAATAAATGCTTCATATTTCATAAACCAATTGTGGAATAAAGAAAAGAAATACTAGAGTAAAATTTCGATCCCTCCATGTCCAGTGAGGTATTATTTTCCAAGTGAAACGTTAGGGGTTTGGTGTCTCTTTACATCATAACGAAACGTTGCTTTTCACAATCAAGAATGCCAACCTAGAGCTTCAGGGACATTTTTTCCCCATGCTGAGTCAAATTCCATTTTACGTTAATCTTAAAACAGCTTGTTATTCAGACTTTCCCTCCATTTAACAGATATCTATTGAACAACGACTGTTTTCCCACATAGCCCAGAATGCTTGGGATACATCAGTAAACAAAAGATACAAAGATCTCTGCCCTGAAAAGCACTAATTCTTAGCTAGTGGAGATAGACAATAAACAGTGCACATAACAAATAAGTCAACTATATGTTATGCGTTGAATTATGTCCCCCTCAAAATAAATAAATAAATAAAATAAATAGAAAGAAAGAAGCGTTGAAGTCTAAAGTCCTAACTTCAAGTATCTGTAAATGTGACCTTGTTTGACAATAGGGTCTTTGCAGATTTCATCAGGCTAAGGTAAGGCCATAAAGGAAGGTGGGCCTTTATCCAATATGACTGATGTCCTTATAGGAAGAGAGAAATTTGGACATACAGATGCAGACGCACAGGGAGAATGTTATGCGATGACCCACAGATACACAGACACAGGAAGACACAGCCAGAGACTGGATTGGCTTCCACAAGCCAAGGAAGACCTGAAGCTATCAGGGCATGGAAGAGACAAGGAAGGATCCTCCCTCAGAGGCTTCAGAGGAAGTAGAAACAGCTTCATTTTGAAATTCGAGCATTCAGAACTGAGATACGTTTCTGTAGCTTTAAACCATCCAATTTTGATGGCAGTTCTATTGTAATGATAAATGCTAAGAAACAAAGAAAAAAAATATAGCAAGACCAGGAGAAGAAGGAGTTTTTGAGGAAGCAAGGGATGAAGTTTAATATTCAATAGGTTGGTCAGGGTAGGACTCCTCGTGGCCATGACATTTTACCAAGAGTCAGGACAATAGCCCAGGAGAAAGAGGAAAGTCAGAGAAGGATCTGAGAGTTTCAGCTGGGCAACTAGTGGGATGGAGGTGCCACAGCTGAGAGGATGCAGAAGCTGAGAGGTGGAGAGTGTGTGGAGTTCAGTTTTGACACTCTGATTCTGGCACAACTATTAGATGTAAATGTCAGTTGTGAATATCAGCAGGAAGCTACTGGCACGCTCAGACACATGGTTTGGGGGGAATAGAGTTAAGATACTGTCCTCAGAGTGTGGGGAGGATGGAAGGAAACCCCCACAGGACAGTGAAGCACCCTGGGCAACCACAATGGGCAGCACTCGATTGGGGCAAAGAGGTGCCAGGGCTGCAGGGGCAGCTGGTGTGAAGGTCAGGACAGGCAGGAGCCACAGTGTTCTCCAGGGAGAAGAGGCCAACTGTGGTAGCAGAGAGCAAGAATGGAAAGTGCAACCAACATTCTGACCCATTCTTCCCCACCCTTGTATTTCCTCATGCATCGCATGGATGGAGCCATAAAGAAACCGGAAAGAAAGAAAACCAACTAAGAAAGTCTAGGATCCCAGGCCAGAGTAGGGGAAAGATGGAACGTGTGAATCTGCAAGTTCAACAGAAAGCGTCTTGCTCCACACTTAAGCAATGGAGTTAATTTTCATGGGAATGAAAGAACACAGGTTTTTCATCACCAGGTCCTCTGTAGGATCCCAGGAATGTCTCAAACTGAAGAGACACGAAGACTGCAGCTCCTTAAAGCCTGCTAGGGAGAGAGTTTCGTATTTTTCTTTTTCTTTTTCTTTTTTTTTTTTGAGATGGAGTCTCGCTCTGTCGTGCAGTGGTGTGATCCTCTGTCTCCAGGGTTGAAACGATTCTCCTGCCTCAGTAGCTGAGATTACAGGCATGCACCACCATGCCCAGCTAAATTTTGTATTTTTAGTAGAGACAAGATTTTTCCATGTTGGTCAGGCTGGTCTCAAACTCCTGACCTCAGGTGATTCACCTGACTTGGCCTCCCAGAGTGCTGGGATTACAGGCGTGAGCCACTGGGCCCAGCCAGGCCAGTCTGTTTTAGATGTTCTTCCACTGTACTCTCCTAACGTCGAATGATTGCCTCTGCCATCTAACCTAAGCACACTGCCATATTTGGCAGCCGACTTGCCTCTCTCTCTCCATCTTGACTATACGTTCACATAGGCAGGATCCAAATTTTTTGCAACTTGTTCCCCGTGACAGAGTTTCGACATCCTGGGCATTTCCATTGCCTCTTTGTCAAATGAAGGAGTATTGAAGTTGTATCCTTTTGCTCTGAATCTACTTTATTTTTTTAGTTCCTTTGATGGAACACAACTCATTATCTCACATACTCTATTCCTTAAAGTACACAAAGATGAGCTCAACCTTCTCTCTTTCTCGTAACATCGTCTGAAGTGATTTCAAGGAATGTTTTCTCAAATATCGGGACTCCCAAAGAAACTATGAAATGCTGGCAAAGTTTTGTCTTTTTTTTTCCTTCTTCTTTTTCTTTGATTCTCCATATAAATATTAGAGTTTGACTCCATTTGGGAGATTTCATTGCTTGAACGTAAAAATGTCACATTTTGGCTGCCTATTTCAAAACATTTTATTTCAAGTGTAAACGAGTCTCTCACTCATATTCCAATAAAGTAAAGCAAGTATGATACATGCCTCCATAAATAGATAAAAGTCTCTTTGGTTAAACATCAACAATGGTTCACATGTGGAATGCCACTTGGAAAATTGTATTATAGGTGGTTAAAATTACTTTCGGGAGACATATGGATGTTAGAGGATTAAGAAATAGTACAAGTTATATGTCTAGTTTGGACTCTACAATTTAGAGATATTTGTGATAAATGAAATAAAATACAAACATATAATCTTTTTTTCCTTTATAAATGGGATCAATCTCCTTTAAATGAGCAATGTAATCTGTTTCTTACCACTTTTAATTTGAAAATATCATCTAAGTACAACAATTACTTTTCACAGTAGCAGTTAATATTAAGAATACTTTACCAAATTACCTAGATTTCAGTAAGGCCAGAAACTCTACTTTCTCCATAATGACTGACTTCCAGAATCTAATATCATAGAGGCCCTTCATACTAAAGGGAGGGTGTCTGTTCTGCAGGCTGAATAAAATTATCATTCACATTAATAATTATACTTGCTCATTACTAACTTGTCAAGCCAGATTTCTCCAAAGACATTTATTTCAGTCAACATCAAAGTTTGTCAGAAAATACGGTTTTCATAAAGACTGCAACTTTCCTTTGGAGCATTTTGCCTTTTTTTTTTTTTTTTTAAAAAAAAAAAAGGACAGAAAAACAAAATATTTAGTAACATATTGGAGAAAAAAATTAAAGACCAAGGTGGTGTCATGGTACTAAGCCCAGAAAGAGAAGCTCTGAGTTTTAATCCTTGTTTTGTCTACAAACCCTGTGACTTCAGCCACACTATCCCTTCAACCACATTTCTCTATCAGTAAAGAACATTTGAGCTAAGGGTTAGTAAGATCCTTTCTCATGAATTTGTGGTCCTCATGTTTTTTAATTGGAGGAAAAACTAAATGCAAAAGATAGATGTCTTCTGACCTCAATTATTCCAAATGAAAGAACAGTCACATAGTGGTTTGGTTTACTGACTTTTGTTAAGACTGTAAATCATGGTGGAGTAGACTAAAGCCAAGATTATGCAATTTTTGATTTGGACTTGGATTATGGAAGTGGACGTGGACAATGGAAAATAAAAAATTATTGCCTTGGGATTGCTATTATGAGATACAAATGTCTTGATCATTCTTTACATATTGGTTGATGCTAATGTCATGTAGCTATAATAGATCATAATTTAGAAGTTTTTCAAGAATTTCAAGGAATGGAAGCCTTTCATTGCAAGAAATATTTTATCAAAGTCTGTTTGGCAAAAATACCAAACAAGCAAAACCTCTTAAAGAAGCATAGTGGGCAAGTGGAAGTTCAAAAACTAAAAGGGGTGAGCACCCCCTGAAATACACAACTAAGAATCCCCATCCTTTGAGGTTTTCTCCAAACATCCCACACCAAAAAGTTTATGAATAACCAGATCTGTGTCATATGGACTTGTTGGCCTGAGGAGACGGGTAAATAAAATGTTCACTCAATTTCTTTTTCAGACCTTAGTCAGAAAACAAAGATACCTATTGGTGTTTGCATTTGAACATGCAAATTCCTTAAAGGCACCAATAAAAATAAAACACAATCCACGAAAAGTATAGGTATATATTTACAGCTTTAGTTCCAATAAAATATGTCACAAAAAAAGCCAGGCTTCTCCGTTATCATTCGGTAAATGAGCAGGATCTACCTTTGCAAGATAAACAATAGACACACGGAGTGGTATCCTCCCAGAGAATGAGAAGACAAAGACTCATGCTAGGAGAAATCACACACAGTCAATAGTTCATTTAAACAGAAGTTGAGAAAATACTTAGAACAAACTACCCACAGACATGGAATTTACATATATAGGTATATGTATACACAATATATGTGCATATGCATGTATGTAATATTTGTATATTGTTATTAAGAACTATATTATTTAATAGATGTATGATGTTATCAATGACATAGACATCTCTTATAACACCCTTATTCCGGTTTTAATACAGAAGAGGCAGTTTCAGAAAATTGGATAGGATGAGAGAAATTTCCGTTTTCCTATCTTTTTTCTAGGAACATAGTAGTTTAATTGAGCTTTTGTTTTTCTTTTTCTACATACATTTTTAATTAATTGAAATACCAGGAAGTGGCTGTTTGCAAAGCTGGGGTAGCTCTGATTTTTAGGTTAGGAGAGCTGGTCCAATAAGCATCCTGTAGGATCAGTGTGGTAAACTCTGCCAGTTGAGTCCTCAACTCACACATGTAAAAAGTGTGGGAATGGAAACTCATCCACTCATCTCCTCCTTCTCCCTAATGGAGCCTTTAGCATTGGCTACCATCCATTAGTGTGTTCAACTCATAAAGCACACAGTTAGACTTCTCTAACTACCCTTGAAGTTTGCTCAAAAACATCATTGCTACCGATTGTCAGCCTAATAGTGGCTCTTGTATCTCTATTCAGACCACCAAAGCAATAAATTTTTTGAATAACCTACACATTATAGAATAAAGAGAGATGAAGCTCACCCTTAAGAGGACTTAGAAAAACTGGTCTAGCAAAACATAGGAAGGTCGTAATTTTTAATTCAAGCATGAAGCTTTTGTATCTTCTTTTCTCTTTGGAGAGAAGCCTCAATTCTCAAGCTCTGCAGATAGGAAAGTTGGTAATTGTTTCCAGTTTTCCAGAAGCAAACATGCTCAGTGAAGTTAAAAGACTTGTTCAAAGTCCACTTGGGAGGCAGAGAAAAGGCCCGGCATATGAAGGTGCCTGCTCTGCTCTGCAGTGCTGTCCTTCTGAGGGGTTGATGTGCTGAGAGCAGCTTAGTCTCCTACACCTGCAACTCCTATGCCCTTTAGATGAACCCATTATTGCCTTTATATTTAGAATAGCAATCTGGAAGCCCTGCAAGGCGTGGAATCTATAGCAATAGATGCCAACAAAAGTCTTGCCAATTCTTAAGGTGTAGATCGCTGTCCAGTCTATTAAACAAAACAAAATAAAAAATCTCCATAAATAAAAGGGATTTTTCTCCTTGGTTAATTTGAGTTAATGACATTGATACAATTATGTTAATGAAGATTATGCAGGGCTCTCTTGATCAAGAGTTACATTCACACTCTTTCACACATATTATCTCCTATAAAATGCTCAACAACTTTCAGAGTCAATGTCAGAATCACAATTCAAAGTTGCAGTGACTGAGGCTCAGAGTAGTCTGGAACCTCTCCAGGGTCAAAAGATGAATAAAATGCATAGTGGGTCTGTGAGGACCAAGTCAAGCTGCAGGGCCTCCACACCTTCAAACCGCAGAGGGTCCGTATTGACTCCGGGAGTCACTCTGGCTAGCAAGGCTTAGAAATAGACTTTATGAGGGCTTTCAATCATATTAAATATTCAGAATATTACCTATTTTAATGATTTATTTTGTTTATCTCCTTTTATTAGAAAATAAGCTCCACAGATCAGAAATTGTTTTGTTTACTGTTGTATCTCCAACAACTAAAAAAATTCCTGACACAATTGCTTGACAAGTATTTCTCTCCTGAAAAATAACTAAAACTAAAAATAACAATTCCTAATTATCTAGAGGCCACTTGTGGTTAGAATATGTGTTTCCTAAATATTTTGATTTATTTCAGTCTGTTTGGCAGAAGGAAACTTTGAAGAACTCACAAAAAACTTAATCTTCAAAATATTGAAATCCCATTATATGCGGTCTTGGGTTCACTCATTTAGGTCAGGCTTAAGAAACCCAGATGTGGAACCCTTTAGGTTATGATTAATCCAATTTTTTATGATGGCAGAATGTCTGAAGCATGACAATGTCAGATGCCATTGCTGAATTCTACCTGGTGCTGAAATAATCCTCCGTCTCTAAGTCTTTCTGTCCAGCTGTCTCTCTCTCTTTCTCTCTCTCACTTTGTCACTCTTCCCTTCTTTCTCATTGTTCCTTCTTTTATAAATAGATGTTTCTGTTAACTTATATAATCTTAAGAATCGCTTTGGGTTTAGCTAAAGGACTTGATTTCCAAACTTCTTAAAGGATCATCATAAACAAGTACATTTGGGGAAACACAAGTTTAGCTGATTCATAAACCTTGTTACTACTGTTTTTCCTACCTTCAGGATCTCTTGTTTTCTATGCTGAATAGTTGATACCTCTTCTTCTCATGTAAAAAAAAAAGTCTAAGCACAATGACCCTGGAAAGAAAGGCTTCCAGGAAGGCTTTTATGCACAGGGTTTCCCAGCTCCCAAAGCCATTTCTTGCCTTTCTTCTGTTGCAGTTCTGCTCAGAAGACCAGATACCAGAAAACTAGTGAGATAAGCACACTTTGTATGATACCACCTGATTCTCTCACTTTTGTGCTCATCCCTACTCCCTGATCAGATCTTCAGTGACCTTCTCCATCTCTCCAATAAACCATTGTCTTGTTTTTCTAAGACCACCAGAGCGAGCAAAAGAACCAGCAAG
>NC_045444.1:6252832-6271777 GCF_002776525.5 Piliocolobus tephrosceles | reverse complement strand
GATGAAGAACCCGGAAGTACACCATCTTGCCTCGGTTCGTCCAAACAACCATAATATCAGAAGATGATCTACCATTGAGCATTTATACCCCCAGATACTGAGTCAATGTTTCCTCTTTTTCTGCATTACTTGCATTTAACTTTATCTTGAATTTGAAATGAAATCTTATCCCCTGGTAAAATTGTTTTATTCATTAGAGGACCAGGAAGGGAAGCTGAACTTGAAGCAGGATCAGCTCTAAAAAGGCAATTAATTCAATGAGAGTTTGCTGTATACTTATCACAGGTCAAACATCCTGCTAAAAGCTATGGATGTAAAAGTATATGAACCTCAGACTTCATACTAATGAGGTCCCTATTTGGGCAATGCACCACCTTGTTTTTGAGGAATGCTGATATTGACAGTTCACCATATAAGTCTCCCCTCTTTCATATCCCAAAATTATTTTACTCGTCCAAAACTCAAGCCCACTAGGTCCTCTCTTACTACTTCTCTTGTCCCCACTGTAACATGCATATTTAAATGAATTCCCAGGGATTTTTATTTATTATTTAACCCTTCCTTGCAGACCATTTTAAGAAAGCACTGATTTATGCTTCTGGATCTAACCACTGAAATCAGGCAGATCTTAGCTCAAATTCTAGCTCTTCCACTTTTAGTTGAGAGTTCTTATGTAGGATACCCAAAGACTCTGGACCTCAGCCAATACAGTTATGCATGAAGGGTAATATTTATTGCAATGTGCTGTCATGAGATTTTACCAGAGCATAATCATGTCTTGGAAATGCAGTGACTAGCAATGTATATCCATCTCTCTTTACTACCTTTTCTTTTTTTTCCTTCCTGGTTACTCTTTTTTCTCTTCTATTGCATTTGAAGAATTGTGGAGTAGGGAAGAAAGAAGCTGTTATTGTACTGTATGTAACAGGAGATCTAATCAATCTGGTGCTTTTATTTCTTTTGTTTCTACCTTTGCCTTCCTAAGTGTCAGGCCCCAAACTCATGGCTCGCATTTCCTCCTCCTCCAAAGACAAAGCTTGCCTATGAACAAAGCAGACCCTTTTAGCACAAGAAAGATGTAAGACCCAGGATCACTCAACACACTGAGTTTGGACTGCATTTTTGTTCATTTAGTCAGTTAAACGCCAGAAGAATTGTACTATGTCTTTGAAGGAAGGCAAAGAAGTGAAATGATTGAAATTTGACTTTATAGGAGGATCCTGGTGGTTCTGAAAGACCATGAAGCTTATTTAATTTGGCACTTCCATATGTGAAATATAGTAAATATGTAAGAGGCTCTAGGGAAATTGAAAAGATCATCCTTCTAATAAAACTTAACAGGGCCAGCATGGAGACATCTCCGCCCTCAGGTTGGAACACTTAACCACTGCTTTTGATGATGAGTTTAACTAAAATATGAAATTAGATGTTATACTTAATACGGCCTTTGTTGTAAAAGGGAAAGATACATTAATACTATACACATGTACATACACAGTATAAGTATCACCTAGAAATATTCTTATAACTATATTTCTATATACAAACTTGCACGTGTTTGTATACATAAAACTATATAGGCTTAGAACCTTTCATAGGCATTTATTTAGACTCACAGTCATATACAAACAACTTTTGTGAGTAAACATTTTATTTGTATATTTTTATATATGTATGAGTAGCTATGCAGATAAGCAATATTTACAGTAATTTTTGTCTGAACATAACACACAACTATAGAATAGATGCCCTCATGTGTAAGCCAGTGTGTGCACAACACATACATGGACAAATATGAGAATGTATTTTCTACATCAACGGATCTCAAAGTGTGGTTCTGGATAAACACAATCAGCATCTCCTGGGGACCTTGTTAAAATTACAAATTCTCATGCCTACTCAGGACCAGGTGAATCAGAAACCCTAAGGCCCCGCAAGCTGCGTTCTAGCAAATCCTCCGGGGGTTCTGATAGACTTGTTGGCATGGTTACCATGAGAATAGCTGCTCTATACCATACATAGTAAACACACACTTTGTAATTATCTTATTTATAGGAGTATACGTGTATGTCCTAGGCTAACAAATAAATAGAACGAATATTCGAACATATCCATGAACATAAAGCAACTGCTCATTAGTTAGGAGCAGATTATAACCAGTTAGTGGATTCAACTCTGATACGCAGAGGGACCTGTTCACAATCCCCCTCCCTGGGAAGCGAAGAAGCTGAGCAATGGCTGGGGAAGACTGAACTCACACCCTGAGTGTGCATAAAAGAGGAGCCAAGGATGGTGCTGTCAGCTGTCAGCTTCCTCAGCTCCATCACACTGGTAGACCCTATCCTGATGGTGCAGTTTAAATAGACATTCTTTCTTTAGTGTGGCTTGTGCTCATTCCTGCACTGAGCTTGGGAGATGAATAAAGCATCCTCCGCATTAACATTGGGCCTACAGTGTTGTGTTCGCTCTCCTTGAAATCACACCTGTGTATGGCTTGATAGGGGATGAAAATTTTTTAAAAAGTATGAAGACAACCCAAAAGAGCAGAAGGCTGCATATTAAGACACTAGATTTTTAATTTATTTCTGGCTCTTCCACGGCTAGTCTGATAATCAAACATTTATTAGGAGTCTTTTATATGCCTAACACTAAGATACTACAGAAGTGTCCTGGAAAATGCTAAAATTTGTCCTTGCCTTTTGGCAGCTTACAGTCCAGTGGGTGGCAATATGAGTTCACAAGCCAGAACCAAACAAAGTCTCAGAGAGGAACCTTGTGCTGGGCTGAATAATGCTGACATAGTAAGTGGCAGGGAGAAGAAAGTGTGGGCTGAACATTTTAGTAGAAAGTGTGGGGTTTCAGCTTGGATTTGATATGCAAAAGGTATTTTAATAGGGGAGCTAAGGCAGAATATGTGTATATGTGCAGACATCCTTATCTGTCAATTGGGTTAATGATAACTGTTTCCTGACTGCAAAGCCATTGTGATGTGGATAGAAGATATTGAGTATGGGAAGAAATTGAAAAGTTCAAATCATTATACAAACACCAATATGGTGCATGTTTGAGTACTTCTCCTTGAGACCCAGGATAAATTCACTGGGTCTTTGTTTCCTATGTTTTATTACAACCGTATTGATTTTACCCCACAGTCTTCAGAGGAAATATGCACACATGCCATCTTCTCCCCAGTTTAAAGTATGGTTCCATCATAGGTCCAGTGCTCCTGTAAACCCTGGAGCATTAAAATCTCCTATTTGTTCCAGAATATCCATTGTCTTTCTCTTCAGGCTGTGCTTCTCTGGGTCTCAGCCACGGTAACAAAGTTGTCCGCATCCTGCACTCTAGCACAATGTGATAGCAATGCCATTGTGACTCAAAGGGTGAATGCAGATTTTAATAGGTTGTCCCTTGAATCGGTCTCTCTGCCTTGCCCTTTCTTCTTCAACTCATTCTCCACACTGCTATCAGAGTAAGGTTGTCAGATTTAACACAGAAATACAGGATGTTCAGTGAAAGTTGAATTTCAATTTGGCAATGAATACTTTTTTAGTATAAATATGTCCCATGCAAGATTTGGGACATGTTGATACTGAAAGAAAAGATTCATTCTTTATCTGAAATGTCACTATATTTTATCTGACAACCATACACCAGCGTGCTGCTTCAACATGCTCATATTATCACACTGTTCCTTCATGCAAAGCTCCGCCCACCTCAAAGCTGGGAAGAGCATATATGGTCCTTTTTGAAGTAATTCTTACGTGTATTTCCAGCTTTGTCTCCTTCCATTCTTTCAGATACACGAATCCAATGTTTCTATAATATAATTCAGCCAATAAGCTTTCAGTCTCATAGACATTTCTCTGCCCGTCTTGTGTATATGTCTTGGCACATGCTGTTCTCTCCCACTCAAAAGCTCCTCGACCTCCCCCCACGCCCCAATACTCTACTAGCAACTTTGTGCCACTTAGCAAATGTAGAACTCCCTCTGGAATCCTCTAAATGTCTTGGACTGAGTGGTTTTCCCTTCTACTTTTTGTCATAAAATTCCAGACATTTATCTGCTGAGACTTAATCACATAATCTATTAGGTTCGTGCAAAAGTAATCACGGTTTTTGCTATACTTTTATGGCAAAAACCGCGATTACTTTTGCACCAACTGAATATAATTATCTACTTATCTTCCTCCCCATCTTGATTGTGAATACCCTGAGTGGGTGGATGTTTCCTTCTCCCTACTCCCAGCCTTTGAGAGGTTCCTGGCACATTATACCAAAAAATGGGTTTTCAATTAATGTATGAATAAATTAAGTCAACTTCATTATAATCTTTTCTAAAGTAAACATTAGAAGGAGAACACCTGAGGGTTGCAATGAAATATATTAACTGTGCTTTATCTGTTTGCCAAATAAGAAAGGACAGACGGTGGTTTACTGTTTGATCGGATTGATTAATGCCAGGTCTGACATTTTTTGAAAGGAAGTTATTCAACCTGTGCAATATATAGCACAAGCACAATAACATAAGTTCAATTCCACTGGTTTACAACACATTGAATGTACATTTCATCCTCAACTTCTCACAAGACTTGAATGTATTTCAAAGGAAACTAGACATTTTTACTATTTATTGAAAATAGTTAAGATGGAAAATTATTAAAGGTTTTTAAGATTACCATAAAATAATTAGTAGAGAACGTTCCCTTTTGGAGCTAACACCATAACATGAATCAGAGAAACAGAATTTTTTAAGCAACCTCATTTTTAGATGCACATTTCATTCATCCATTAAATTGCTCCCTTATTCTACCGCTAATGGAATGTTTATTAAATGCCAGTCACTATGGCCAGTGGTAGGAATATAGCAATTAACGTCCGTAGAGAAGAAGAATCTAAATCACACCAATCTACCTAGTAGTCTTCCTGATAAAAGTGATATCTTCACCAAATATAAAGGGTTGGTACAAATTACAAAAATAAATAAGCAAAATGTGGGGGGTCTTCCGTGTTGAAGGATTTATTTGTTATTTACTTGCTTCTTGTGAGAATGAAGAAGAAAAACTCTATGTCACTAGCAGAGTCTCCATGGTAAGGAAGGCAAACTGTAAGCATGAAAGATTCGGAAATGTAACAGTGAAATAACTTGACTGGTATGGAACAAAATGGAAGAAAGCTTCTGATTAAAAGGAGAGAAACAGCAGAGCCAAGGTGGCTTTATGGGTACTGAAGACCTAGGTAGAAGATGAGTGGCAAGAAAACCTGATGCCTTGGAGACAAAGAATGACCTGAATGCAAAAATGTGAGTGTAATGTTATATGACAAAGGCTTGGTACTTGTAAAAACATTGGAGAATTTTGTTGGACACACTTAAGTAGCTGAAAAATACTTAAATAGAAACATACGGTCTCATAAGAAGATTAGGGACTGGAGGGATGAGACTGAAGATTAATTTTCACTGGATTTGTCAGTGATGAAGTAGCTTTCAAAGCTTCCTGCGTGTAGGTCAAAATGCTTGTCTTGACTAATACAAGGTTTTAGTATTCTAGACGTACTGTGTGAGCTTCGGCAAGTGCCCTCGCCTTCCTGAGTCTCAGTTTTGTCATCTGTAAAATTGGGGCAATCAATTCCTTGTTAGAAATATTTGAGAATTCGTTGAGATAACTGTTTGTAATTTCACCTACCATTACATTTAAGGAGCAGTGCCTAACTGTGTGTAGACTAATCACTTTTTCACATTTCATTTGAAGCGGACGTGAGGGTGAGATTTCCAGTACTGATAAATAATATTCCTGTAAAGGATAAATAAGGAATGGACACATATCTAGTTTTCTGTCACAAAGGAAAATTAGATAAATGTAATGGCTAAAACTGTGCTCCCAATTCTGATTATTTTGAGAAGAAATTACATTTGTAAATAATTAGTATTAAATCTATTTTTCTTAAATTATAGATAATTAAATTTGTATATGAGTCAAAGCCAAACTCCACATATAATAGCTGTTTGGATGACTTTATGTCTAATACATCTTGGAATCATGACACTCCCTCTGTCCCAGTGCCAGCTTTGAATCTCAAAATATCTTAGAGCCAGAAATAGCTATTGATTAAATCAGGATTGAAAGGGTAAAAGAGAGAATCCTGCTGTGTATATTAAGGATTAGTCTGTCACATAATTAATACCATCATCTTCATTGTACAAATGATACCATCTTATAAATATATAGCATTTTCTGCATCTCAGAGTGCATTTATAATCTTAGTTCATCTTCACCTTAGCCAGTGATGCAGCCAGGAGATACATGATTTCTATTTGTGAGATAAGGAAGAAATAGCACACATAAGACAAAGTGACTTGCTCAAGTACATACATACAGTGAAGATCAGAGCCAGGGCTGGAAGTAAGCCTTTCTCAGTGCAGAACAATTTTCATGTAATTCAGTGGGAAACTTCACCCACTTGACGTGTTAGCTAGATCAATTAATTTCATCAGATATAGAATAAAAATATATCAGGAGATAGGCAGCTCGCTAGCTAGAAAGAAATAATTTTAAAAATGTAAAAAACAAAAGGAAAACCTGAATATAGGGTTATTTGCATATGGTAATATATATTCCTAGAATATCTTTATGATGTTTAATATACTATATTGCTACAGCTTGATTATATACAGAAAAGAAACTCCTACTCAATCTAATTTTGATGCAGAAACATAATAAAATCGCTCTTACCAACACAGAAATCCTTACATACTTTACCTTAATTAATTCCACAATTATTTATTGAGACTTCAAGACAAAGTCCTATCCTAATTACTATAGTTATTCAAATAAATACCAAACCTTTTATAAAATATGCAATATAAAATATAACTATAAGATTAATATTTAGATGGAATTAAATACAAAATTACACTGAAAATGTGAAAACAGAAGAAGCTTTGTTCTTCTTGTTAATGTATTGGGTCTAAATGAGTTGACTGACTAGTTTTTTTTGTTTTGTTTTGTTTTTTTTAAATTCTGGCTTTTCTCAAACTGCTCTTCACATTATCTTACAGAAGGGGGATTCATGGTGGCCTTGAGTATCTCTGACCTAGCTCTTTTCCTGTGGAAGCCCTTGGCTTTTACCAGTCTGTAGGGAGAGGGAGGCATGAAAATATATCTGAGGGTCCCATTCAAAGTGAACAATAAGAGGAAATGAGCTGGCAGGGAGGGCATTTCCTGTAACTTACATAGCAGAGCTTGAATTATTTGGGGGCGGGGGGGATTGGGACAGCTTTCATTTCCTGAAATCCAGACTGAGGAAATGGAAAGATTTCCTAACTGTGTTTCCACGTAACATATTACTAAACAGTATCACAATTCTTCAAATAATTTCTAACAACTGTTGGAATTAGTTATAATGAGCCATAATAAAACTCATCTTGAATTTATATGCAATTTTAACCTTATCTACATATTTCTAAACTTCTCATTTTATTTTCAATTTATGTAGATTTAGGCTTTGGTTACTGAATCTTTATTTTCTTCATTTCTCACTAGCATTTATATGTATATTCAGATTGCAAACAGGAAACACCCAACATTTATTTTTTAACTGTGTTGAATGTACTGTTGGAACAAAATGGGGTCTAAAAATATTGATAAAATATTAACTTCGATATGTCTGATGATGATGAAAAAATAATTAATTGATGGGGCAAAATATCTATTTCAAATTTCCACCAAGCGCTTCCAGAAAACAAGCAGAAAATAGATGCTCGAGAATCATATCTGATGTTGGCCTAAAATCTTTGCTTCTTCACTATTTACAGGAAATTGATTTTCTGTGATGGAAGTCATCTCAGCCCTGCAGGCTCTTTGATGTCCTGTCAAAGACCATTGTGCATGTTCATGCATTGTTTGCAAGCCACCAGGAAACACTTTCATGAAATTAATTGTTGCAGAAGAGACCAGAAGCCAAACTTGTTTTATATATATTTACATTCTTAATGTGTCTTAAATCACATCTTTTCATCTCTTTCATTCACTGTTGAATTACCCAAATCACATAGGTAGAAAGAAAAAAAAGGAAAAGCAATGGTTTATTTTTTAAAGACGCTGTCCCTGGTTTTGATGGAAATATAAAATGTGTCTCCTGAAATAGCCTTGTCTTCGGGGAGCAGAAACGAGCAGATGAGCAGCATTAAGCTTTGGCATGGGGGCCAAGAATTGAAATTTATAAGTCAAACCTATCAGGAATGCATCGAAATCCTGTTAATTTTGTTAAAGCTACAGGCTTAGGATTTTAATAGAAGTTGTAAATACATTTGTCTTTTGGTGGTTTGGAATAACCCAACCCCTTCCACTCCATGTAAGTTGCAGACTGACATTTCATATAATTAAAGGAAGCATTTTCATCTTGAATGATGATTGCTCCTGGTTTTGTAGAATGCAGCATCATACAACAATGTAATCAATCACTCTAAGAAAAGCTCTAAATTTACTGTTTTTTGATTTTTAAAAAAACAAAGGAGAAAAAAAGAAAGGAAACCTTCATACCTTTCCCTAAGCAAAATTGATGTGTTCGGTACCAATAAATGAAGTTAGGCCCGGCATGGTGCCTCAAGCCTGTAATCCCAGCACTTTGAGAGGTCAAGGCAGGCAGATCACTTGAGGTCAGGAGTTTGAGACCAGCCTGGCCAACGTGGCAAAACCTCGTCTCTACAAAAAAATACAAAAGTTAGCTGGGCATGGTGGCACATGCCTGTAATCCCAACTACTCAGGAGGCAGAGGCAGGAGAATTGCTTGAACCTGGGAGGTGGAAGTTGCAGGGAGCTGAGATCATGCTACTGCTACACGCCAGCCTGGGCCACAGAGCAAGACTCCATATCAAAATAAAAATAATAATAATAATAAATAAAAAGCAGCTGAAGTCAGGGAATGAGTACAGATACATGAGAATGCAAAGCCAGGGTCAGGGGCTGGGTGGGGTAAGGAATGGGAGTGAGTGGGTGAAACATTCATATTAAGACAGCCTTTCTTGAAAGAGCTCTAAAAATCAGAGAGCTTTTCACAAGTATTGTTTTCATATTCAGACTATTACTGTTGATATCTATTTATAGGCTACTGATGCCTGTTTACAGGCTATATGAAGTCTATGATAATGAGCACACGATCAAGAGTTCAAGCCTGTGAAAATCTTAAAAGGTGAACTTAGAAGTTAAAAAAAAAAAAAAAAAAGTCCAAAACGAAAAATTCAACTGCCACCACCACCAGTGTCACGACAAAAACACTTCACTTGCAAGGTGGAAAATGAGCACCGCCTCTGAGGAACTGAGATCAAAGTTGACTTGGTAGTCTTAATGGAACACAAGCTAAACAGTACTTTCCAAAAGCAGACTACAGCATTAAACAAAGCATTAAATAAGGCATTAAACAAAAACATTGAAATTACTATGGGAGATCTCAGCATGTAGAAACTACCAATTAATTCCCAAATTTTGATCAGGTTGGTTAGACTATAATTAGAGTGCTCAGCCTCGTTTGTAGTCCTAGAAACTGAATGATAATATTAAGAACTTGGATAAGGTCTAGTGGAAAGCAACACTTCTATTTAAAAGATAGAGGAATTAGACAGCAAGGAATAATAAAAGAATTGATTTTATAGCCTAGCGGATGCCTGGGTTGAAGGAGGGTGTTAATTTCTACACGTACAGTGAGTTCAACTGAAAGAAAAACATCACTGAGAAAAAATAGTTGCTTAGTATGTGCAATAACCCAGGAGTTGACAAGAACAGATGCTGAAGAACAAGAACAACAAAAAAGTAAACCATTGGCTGGGCATGGTGGCTCAGGTCTGTAACCCCAGCACTTTGGGAGGCCGAGTGGGGAGGATCATGTCAGGTCAGGAGTTCGAGAGCAGCCTGGCCAACATGGTGAAATCCTGTCTCTACTAAAATACAAAAATTAGCTAGGCGTGGTCATGGGTCCCTATAATCCCAGATACTTGAGAGACTGAGGCAGGAGAATTGTTTGAACCCAGAAGACAGAGGTTGCAGTGAGCCGAGACCACGCCACTGCACTCCAGCCTGGGCGACAGAGCAAGACTCCATCTCAAAAAAAAAAAAAAAAAAAGTGAACCATAAACCAAACAAAAAATAACCGACCAACCAAACAAAAACCTGATACAGAAAGCAGGAAGAGCTGTTAAAACGATCACTGTAGGTACATTACAGCACTTACCACAAATATCTCCTTGCTATGATGTTCTGCAAGAAGTATGTTTGTGCGTGCTTTGTGTGCACGCACACACACAGAATGAGCATTGATTAAAAATATCTACCACATGCCCTGCATTGCTCATACATTCAAGGGTCTGTTTCTCCCAGCCACCAACTATTAGGACACATGGTAAAGGAAGAAATGGCATATCTAGATACACAACTTTTCAGACACAGGAGTCGGGATTTGAGTCCAGACCTGTTCTACCTGTTTCTGTTTTCTCATCACTCTTTCTGATAGAGAACCAGAAGTTGTTGTTGAAGTAAATAAATAACTGCCTATTGTTGGAGCTCAGAAAAATGATATCCCAAAACGAAGGCCTCAGAAGCAAAAGATTCTCTCTGACTTTCTCTGACCCTCCTGCCTCTGGACCCTCATTCTCCCCTGCGGCTACCCACAGAAACTAGAACCCCTTTTTCCCAAAACCAACCATAAAACCTAAAAATATTACTGTAACTTTCCTTCTGCCTTTCTTTGTAAAAACTGGCCATAAAGACAATATCTGGGCCAGGTGTGGTGGTTCACACTTACAATCCCAGAAATTTGGGAGGCCAAGCTGAGCGGATCACCTGAGGTCAGGAGTTTGAGAGTAACCTGGCCAAAATCGTGAAACCTCATCTCTACTAGACATACAACAAAATTAGCCGGGCGTGGTGGGGCATAGCCTGTCATTCCAGCTACTTGGGCGGCTGAGACAAGAGAATTGCTTGATCTCAGGAGGTGGAGGTTGCAGTGAGCCAAGATCGTGCCTTTGCACTCCAGCCTGGGTGACAAGAGAGAAACTCCATCTCAAAAAAAAAAAAAAAAGACATTGTCTGATCTACTTTGTCTGATTGTAGATCATAAGATCCCCCTTCCAGAGAAGGTCCTGCCCCATGCCCAGAAGGAAGGAATGTTGCTCAGTGGCAGAGAAGAAGCTAGACAGACAGGCCTTTTCGGTTTTTCCCTCTCAGTCTATAAATATTAGATCGTACCCTATTTGTCCAATCAAAGTTTGGAGAAATGTCCAAACTTGACTGAACCTAAGAACAAAAGTGGAGTTTCTCTTGTATTTTCAGCTCTTCATTCTGAAGGCTCCTGTGTCATGTAAAACTATAATCAGGCAAATTTGTATGCCTGTCCTCCTATTAATCTGCCATGTCTCAGTGATTTTCAGCGCCCTTTCAGAGGCAATGGGGAGATTTTCCCTTGGCCCTTATATTAACCAATTGAGTGCTTCCTGATGCAGAGGAGACAAGACCCTTAGAAGGAAGACTGCTTCAGAGCTCTGAGTTTCCTGCTTTGAGAATCTTTCCTCATCAAGCTTAGTAAATGGTTTTCCTTCCCTATATTTCATCCATAGAGATTAATTCATGTCCCCCCAAAATCAGATGTGAAATAAAGGATATTGTCTCCGCTTATTCAATGGTCATTTGCCATGTTTTAAAGGAACTGAAGTCTAGGGAGCATGCACAGCACGTGCCATCACTTCTTCAGACCAGGGACGTGGAGAACAAGGAAGATACTAGAAAGGAGGAGAAAGCTCCTGGAAATGGGGAAGTGAAGAACACAGCAAACTCTGGAACCCTCCTGTGGACTCAGTATTTTCAGCCACAAGGACTACCAAACTAGTGTGTTGGTTTTCACATTTTAATTAATAAGAGTGAAAACTCACACATGACCCAGCAATCCCATTACCACATATAAACCCAAATGAGAACAAATTACCTTACCAAAAAGACACAGGCACTAATATATTCACTCTAGCACTGTTCACAATAGCAAAGACACGAAATCAACCTAGGTGCCCATCAGTTGTGGACTGCATAAAGAAAATGTGGTATATATACACAATGGAATATTTTGCAGCCATAAAAATGAGTAAAGCCATGTCCTTTGCAGCAACATGGTTGTAGCTGGAAGCCATCATCTTAAGCAAATTAACATGGGAACAGAAAATCAAATCCTGCATATTCTCACTTCTAAGTGGGGGATAAACACTGGGTATGGTGGCCATAAAGATGAGAAGATTAGAGACTGGGGACTACTCAGGTCAGGGGCAAGGGCTGAAAAACTACCTATTGGATACTATGCTCACTACCTGGGTGATGGAACCATTTGTACCCCAAACCTCAGCATTGTGCAATATGCCCATGTAATAAACTTGCATGTGTACCCCATGAATCTAAAATAAAAGTTGAAATTATAAAAAAGATCACAGGAGAATATATGGCTATTATTTGGCAATAAATTTTATAGGGAATAAAAGAGTCTAAAAGCCATTAACAATGAATTAATTAAATCAAATTTTTGTGGAGCATTTAATGACAAGGGAAAGGTCATAACGTAAATTCATGTTGAACAAAAGCAGGGTACTAAATTATATGTATGCTTTTATATTAATATATTATGTTAATTATATATATGTTATAATATATATGTAAGCTTCTATACATATATGTGTATGTGTAGATCCCACTTGTGTGATATATACATGCCCATATAGACATCACTTAGAAATATTGCAAGTCTTGTTCCAGACCTTTTAAGTAAAGCAAATATTGCAGTAAAGATAATCATACACATTTTTTGCTTTCCCACTGCATATAAAAGTCGTTTGCACTATAGCTTCTTAAGTGTGCATAACATTACGCCTAAAAAACAATGTGCTTACCTTAATTAAACATATTTTATTGTTAAAAAATGCTGAGGATCACCTGAGCCTTCAGCAAGTCATCATCTTTTTGCTGGTGGAGGGTCTTGCCTCAGTGTTGTTGGCTGCTGACTGATCAGGGTGTTGGTTGATGAAGATCAAGGTGGCTGTGGCAATTTCTTAAAATAGGACAACAGTGAAGTTTGCCACATGGATTGACTCTTCCTTTCATGAAAGATATTTCTGTAGCATGTGATGCTCTTTGATAGCTTTTCACCCACAGTAGAACGTTTTTCAAAATTTGAGTAAATCCTCTCAAATTCATATTCTAAATTCTTTGCTGTCATTTCAACAATGTTCACAGCCTCTTCACCAGGAGTGGATGCCATCTCAAGCAATCACTTTTTTTGCTCATCCATAAGTAGCAACGTCTCACACTTTAGAGTCTATCATGAAATTGCAGCAATTCAGTCACATCTTCAGGTTCCACTTTTAGTTCTATTTCTCTAGCTCTTTCCACCACATCTATAGTTACTTTCTCTGCTGAATCTCTCAAATTTATCCATCAGGGTTGGAATCAACTTTTTCTAAACTTCTGTTAATGTTGATATTTTTACCTTTTTTTTTTCTTGAATCACAGATGTTATTAATGGCATCTAGAATGGTGAATCCTCTCCAGAAAGTTTTCAATTTACTCTGCCCAGATCCCTCAGAAGAATCACTAACTGGCAGCTATAGCTTTACAACATGTATTTTTTAAATCATACGACTTGAAAGTTAAAATTACTATTGATCAATGGGCTGCAGAATGGATGTTGTGTTAGCAGATCTGAAAATAACACTAACTTCCTCAAACACTTTTATCAGATATCTTGGGTAACTAAGTGCATTGTCAATAAGCAGTAATATTTCGAAATGAATCTTTTTTTTTTTTTTTTTTCCTGAGGAGTAAGTCGCAACACAACAGTGGACTTAACAAAGTCAGGAAATCATGCTGTAGACAGATGTGCTGCCATTCAGGTTTTGTTGCTCCATTTATGAGGCACAAGCAGATTATATTAGCATACTTCTTAAGGGCCCTAGAATTTTCAGAATGGAAAATGAGCATCGGTTTCAATGTTAAGACACCAGAAGCATGAACCCCTAGAAAGAGTCTGTTCTGTGAAGCTTTGAAAATAGGCACTGACTTCTCCTCTCTAGCTATGAAAGTCCTAGATCACTTTCTCTTCCAAAAAAAAAAGGGCCATTTTGTCTACATCGAAAATCTGTTTAGTGCAGCCACCTTCATCAGTTATATCGTCTGGATCTTCTGAATAATTCACTGCAAATTCTACATTAGCACTTACTGCTTCATCTTGCACCTGCATGTTACGGAGACAGCTTCTTTCCTTAAACCTCATAAGCAGAGCTACGCTAGTTTCAGACATTTCTTCTGAAGCTTTCTCTCCTCTTTCAGACTTTATAGAATGGAAAAGAGTTAAGGCTTTTCTCTAGATAGGGCTACTGTTTAAGAAAATTCTGTGGTTGGTTTGATCATCTGTCCAGACAACTAAAATTTTTAAGGCCATTTTGCATTCTTATCATTTGAGGGCTCACTGAGGTAGCACTTTTAATTTCCTTCAAGAATTTTTTCTTCACACTCACAACTCAGCTAACTGGTAGAAGAGGCATAGGCCTTAGCCTGTCTTGGCTTTTGTCATGCCTCCCTTGCTAAGCTTAACCGTTTCCAGCTTTGATTTAAAGAGAGAGATGTGCAGGTCTTCCTTTCGCTTGAGTAGTCAGAGGCTATCTCATGGTTATTAATTGTTCTATTTTCAATATTTATTGTTGTGTGTTACACAATAAGGAGGCCCAAGGAGAGGGAGTGAGATAGGGGAATGGCCAGTCAGTGGAGCAGTCATGACACACAACATTTATCACTTATGTTTGCTGTCTTATACAAGTGCACTCTTGGTGCCCCAAAACAATGACAAGGATAACTAACATTAAAGATCGCTGGTCACAGGTCACCATAGCACATATAATAATAACTGTGTGAGAAATGTGTGAGAATTACCAAAATGTAACAAAAACATGAAATAAGCACATGCTATTGGAAAAATGGTGCCAATAGATTGCTCATTTCAGGGTTTCCAAAAACATTCAAGTTTTAAAAAGCATAATATCTGCAAAGTGAAATAAAGCAGAGTGTAAACAAATATATTTCTGTGCAATTTATACACACACATGTACACATGTTCACACACAGAGAGAGAGAGAGTGAGAGAGAGAGCGCAAGCATTTACAAACATGCCAAAGTAGAGACCATGATGCTCCTGGGTGCCGTTGGTCACACCTGTAATCCCAGCACTTTGGGAGGTCAAGAAGGACAGATTGCTAGAGCTCAGAAGTTCGAGATCAGCTTGAGCAACATGGTGAGATCCTGTCTCTACTAAAAATACAAAAAAATTGCTGGGCATGGTGGTGTGTGCCTGTAGACCCAACTACTGGGAAGGCTGAGGCAAAAGGATCCCTTGATCCCTGGGGGCAGAGGTGGCAGTGAGCCTAGACTCGGCCAATGCATTCTAGCCTGGGTGACAGAGTGAGGCCTTGTCTCAAAAGAAAGAAAGAAAAAGAAAAAAGGACTTTGATATCAAAACTATTAAAAGTCAATATTACTCACTGATTTAATTACAAGTGTTTCGTATTTTCTAAGTTTTTATAATTTAGAAATTTCTAAACTGAGCACGTCTACCTTTTATAATCAGACAAACATATAAATACTTTAGTAGTTATTTAACAATGACTTATACCAAGTTAATTATCACATCTATCTTCATGTGGATGTATTTATTGGTTCTCTCAAGAATTCCTACAAATTTCACTGCTATTTCAAGAGAAAAAATTCAGCCTTTCTCTACATAATTTATTTTAAATATGGGCATGAGGGATATGGAAACTATGAAAATCTAAAAGAAATTAAAACTGCATTTCATTAAATACTGACAGAGAAAAGTAAATAGAAATGTTAAAGCATTAATTCCTGAATCATTCAGCATTTTGGTGTCATTCATGAGGAGGTCCTATGGCCAGCCTTTGAGAACACAAGGACAAATGAAGATAACCTCTGAGCTAGTAAGTTGGCCAAAAGAGACTGGTTTACATCTAAGTGAGGAAGGGAGTCACAGTATTGCTATTTGCTGATAAAGAATATAAAACATAACCAAATTTGGCTGTCAGAAATCCTTTCTGGACCATTTTCCTCAGAGAGTCGTGTGTCTGTATTTACTCTGTGTACAAAAAAAAAAAAGCTTGACCTTTACTGAATGCCCAGAATGGCTAGGACACCTTGCCCTTTGCTCTAGTAGATAGGCCTTGACTCTGGGGAAATAGTCAATTCCCAACACCAGAGACAGGAGAAAGCCAAGAGTCTGAGTTAAAGACAGAAACCATTAGCATAATGTGGCCGCCAAGGACTTCAGCTTGCAGGATGACCCCAAGGACTCTGGTGATGGCTGCTCACATAGCCAATCTGACCATTCCTCTACCTTCTTATGACTCTTGATGCCCATCCAGGAGCTGTCATCATATCTAGAGAACAGCTCAAATTAGCAACGTGCTGAGGGTTTGTGGTGATATCGTTGTACTAGCACCCCAGTGATCAAAAACGATGCAAGGGCATTTTGTGGCTGCCCAAATGGGGTACCATCATTTGTGTGTTCAATATCTAGCAGAAAATATACTTCAGCTCCTTTCTCTGACCTTGCTCAAGGAGATGAAGCAGCTTCCGGCCAGTGAACAGGGAAAGAGCATTTGTAGAGGACAGGAGAGCCAACAGGACATCTGAAATTACTCGATGAAAGCCAACATTTTATATCCCTGCTGTAACTGTATCCTGTTCTGAAAAAGCAATAACCTTCTTTCTATCTGAGTGACAGCCATATGGGGTTGTTACTATAGTTCTCAGCAATTTAGAAATGAAAAAAAAAAAAATTAACCTACATGGTGGAATAGAGAAGATGGGAAAGGAAGTAAGGGGCTTCTCATATGGCTAATGGATCAGAACACAGCCACAAGAGCCTGTTGGGTTTCCTATGTAAGAGATAGGGAAGCCAGGCTCACTGGTACAAGGTCACACAGCTGGAAGGGACGTGCCATGGGGTCTGTGAACACGGTCTTTCCACGCCATCTGTGTATTCGTTCTTCCTCGATTATCTGTCTCAGTGGGCATTTCCTGCCCTTTTCCTGCTCCTGTCTTCTTTTCACCAATCATTTGTCTACTACCCACAGTTACCTTTCACCACAGAGGCAGCCAGGCAGCCATATGCAGTGGGAAAGGCTGACACAGCTTACCATGGCCCATGGTTGCCACCTTGGCTGTCTCTATCACACTCACCCAAATGCACCTCACCACCATGGTAGCTTACCCAGAGCACTCCATCAAAGGCCCTATCGTTTATCTGGAGGCATCGGGAAGCTGCAGCACTCTTGCCTGCCTTTCATAGAATGGCAGAGGACACTGGCTGTGTGATTTAATAGCACCATCCTGCTGATGTCCCAAGGCGCCACTCATTTGAGAAGCGTCTGCACACAATGCTAATATTGGCAAGATTTCTGAAAAGCTAACTCAGGTACTAAATCATGCCAAATGAACAAGTCAAATCCATATTGGGCTGCTCCCAAGGTAACTCTCGGAAAGAAAAGCAAAGGTTATGTCAGTGACTGAAGCAGAAGTCAACCCAATGCCCTTTCATGAAAAAAAAAAAAAAAATATATATATATATATATATATATATGTTTAAGACATAATGTCTGAAAGTGGATTTCTTCATAACTATCACCATATGCTGCCTGCCTCTCTTTATTCTTGCAGTTCCCATCCTCAGATCCTGTGTCATCCTTCAGTGGTCCTGTTGTAGATGACTACCCTGCTTTTCTAAGTCATGCTGCCTCTTCTCTCTCCTGCAGGTGAATACATAACCCATTTCCCTAAATATACAGTTGTGTCAGTTTGGCTTTAGCTGTAGATGCACTCTACGCTGAGGCTACTCCTGTTCTTTACCCATTTTCTTTTCCCACATGAAGACAAGGACAAGACAGATCCATATGGGCTGGTAGAAGGCTACCCTCGCATTATGCATGTGGAAGAGTAAGGCTCTGAAGGATAAGATCAATTGTTGGACTTTAGCTCTATGCAGACGATACTGGCTTCTACAACCAGGGGCTACTGCCTTCACACTGCTCTCTTCATGTTAGGAAATTCACATGCTAAGCCTGAGCCTAAGAGCCTTAAATATGCATTCACTTTGTTCTGTACCTTAAATAAACAAACAATAAGAATTAATAATTGGACATTATATTTTCATTTTTGAAGCATTATAAATCCAACAGACTAGGGTTCTTCAATCTTAGAAATGGAGTTTTCCAGTGGGTTTTGCTGGAAGTGCACCATTGCGTTACCAGTTATTATTTTTCTAAAAACAAATCACATTTTGTCCAGTGTTCCTTGAAAGTTCACAATAAATGTCAAGTCTTTGTGGTTTCTATTCATAACTCAAGATCCTTTACAGGAACTTTGCCCATACTAAAGTTTTCTTTCAGAAGGAACCATTTTTCCTTTTTTCTTTATTGTGTTTCTTCATCATCCTCAAAATCAATTTTTTTTTAATGGATGAATCAGTTTCTGCTTTTGTCCATTTGTCCTTTGAGTGAGTGGATAGCCGCGCAGTGCATCATCAAACCCTTCATGTCCAACATTCCCGAGCCAGTCCCTAACCCAGGCCAATAAGAACCCCAAGGCCACCACAAGAGATATGAAAAGAAAAAGCAGCCCTCCAGTTCTCCTCAGTTTTGCCCCATGCTATTCTCTAAGTATGCATGAGAGCTGTGAAGGATAAGATCAGTGATGTCCAGTCCAGTGGGAAAGAAGACAGGTTTGTGAAGGAGAAGGAGGGGGGAGGAGGGGGGAGGAGGGGGAAGGAGGGGGGAGGAGGAGGGAGGAGGGAGGAGGGAGAAGAAGAAGAAAGAAGGAGAAGGAGAAGGAGAAGGAGAAGGAGAAGGAGAAGGAGAAG